>NC_062550.1:35344781-35511674 GCF_016906955.1 Phacochoerus africanus | reverse complement strand
GCCATCCAGGAGGGCTGACCTCAACAATTGCCTGAAGCCTACCACCACAGGGGCTGTCCCTGCACAGGCTGCTTGCCTTTGGAGGGGCTAACTTCCGCAGAGCAGCACCAACCACCACAGCCCCAGAAAAGGCCTGCAGCCCAGAAAAGCTAGAACAAGCCTAACCAGGCCGTGAATAGATCTGCTAACTCTCAGACGGTTTTCTGAGTCAGGTGCCCTGGGGAGGAGCCTCTTGGGTTTCAACGGCCTGCTACCCGCCTAAGCCCCCAGGGGGTGCCCCACTCCCATGGAATAGTGCTCAGCACGACCAGCCCTGGAGGACCCCCTGCAGCCCAGAAAAGCTGCAACAAGCTTGGCCAGACTGTGAAACGATCCGCTACATTCGCAGGCCGTCCTTCTGAGTTGGGCCGCCCTAGGGAAGAGCTCTTAGGTTCTCAGTGACCCAGATAGCTGCTCCAGCCTCAGGGGGTGCTGCACTCCTGAGGAACAGCTGCCAACACCGCCAACCCCCTGCAAGAACCCCACAGCCTAAAAACACCAGAGCAAGCTCTGCATGACCAAGTGAAATCTGCCACCATCGTGGTGTGGACCCTCCCAGTCCTGTCTGCCTCAGAACCTCCTTTGCTTCAAAGAAACACTGTTAGCCCCATCAACACTCCAGAAAAGCCACACCTGCCTCAAAAAAGACTGACCAACAACACCAGCCCCTCAGGAATATTCCACTTCAGTGACAAGGAAACACTGCCCGATCACGGAGAGTACAACTCCTCAGGAAGAAAGAAACAAACAAGCAAGATGAAGAAGCTGAGAAACCACCCCCAGTCAAACCAACAGGAGAACTCACTAAAACAGTCAACAATGAAACAGATCTCAGCAGTCTGACAGACCTGGAGTTCAAAAGAGAAATAGTTGAAAATACGAAGGAAGTAAGTGGTACTGGTATCAAAACAGACAGACAGACCAATGGAACAGAATAGAGAATCCGGAAATAAACCCTGACACCTATGGTCAATTAATCTTTGACAAGGGAGGCAAGAACATAACATGGGAAAAAGAAACTCTATTCAGCAAGCATTGCTGGGAAACCTGGACAGCTGCATGCAAAGCAATGAAACGAGAACACACCCTCACACCATGCACAAAAATAAACTCCAAATGGCTGAAAGACTTAAATAGACGACAGCACACCATCAAACTCCTAGAAGAAAACATAGGCAAAACACTCTCTGACATCAACATCATGAATATTTTCTCAGGTCAGTCTCCCAAAGCAATAGAAATGAGAGCAAAAATAAACCCATGGGACCTCATCAAACTGAAAAGCTTTTGCACAGCAAAGGAAACCCAAAAGAAAACAAAAAGACAACTTACAGAATGGGAGAAAACAGTTTCAAATGATGCAACTGACAAGGGCTTAATCTCTAGAATATATAAACAACTTATACAACCCAACAGCAAAAAAACCAATCAATCAATGGAAAAATGGGCAAAAGACCTGAATAGACATTTCTCCAAAGAAGATATACAGATGGCCAACAAACACATGAAAAAATGCTCAACATCGCTGGTTATAAGAGAAATGCAAATCAAAACTACCATGAGATACCACCTCACACCAGTCAGAATGGCCCTCATTAATAAGTCCACAAATAACAAGTGCTGGAGGGGCTGTGGAGAAAAGGGAACCCTCCTGCACTGTTGGTGGGAATGTAAACTGGTACAGCCACTATGGAGAACAGTTTGGCGATACCTTAGAAATCTATACATAGAACTTCCATATGACCCCGCAATCCCACTCTTGGGCATCTATCCGGACAAAACTCTCCTTAAAAGAGACACGTGCACCCGCATGTTCGTTGCAGCCCTATTCACAATAGCCAGGACATGGAAACAACCCAAATGTCCATTGACAGATGATTGGATTCGGAAGAGGTGGTCTATATACACAATGGAATACTACTCAGCCATAAAAAAGAATGACATCATGCCATTTGCAGCAACATGGATGGAACTAGAGAATCTCATACTGAGTGAAATGAGCCAGAAAGACAAAGACAAATACCATATGATATCACTTATAACTGGAATCTAACATCCAGCACAAATGAACATCTCCTCAGAAAAGAAAACCATGGACTTGGAGAAGAGACTTGTGGCTGCCTGATGGGAGTGGAGGGAGTGGGAGGGATCGGGAGTTTGGGTTTATCAGACACAACTTAGAATAGATTTACAAGGAGATCCTGCTGAATAGCATTGAGAACTTTGTCTAGATACTCATGTTGCAACAGAAGAAAAGGTAGGGGAAAAAATGTAATTGTAATGTATACATGTAAGGATAACCTGACCCCCTTGCTGTACAGTGGGAAAATAAAAAAAAATTATTAAAAAAAAAAAACAGAACTGCTGCATCATTCACAATAGCCAAGCTATAGAGACAACCTAAGTGTGCATCAATGTATGACTGGATAAAGATGTGATGCATATATAAAATGTATATTTTAAAATAGGTATATATACATATATGCAGTGGAATATTACTCAGCTATGAGAAATAAGGAAATCCTGCCATTTGTGGCACAATGCATAGACTTTTAGGGCACTATGGTAATAAGCCTGATAGGGAAAGACAAATACTGTATGGTATCACTTATATGTGGAATCTTAAAAAAAAAAAAAAAGTCAAATTCATACAAAGAGTAGAAAAAATGGGCAGGAGCTGGTGGGAGTGGTTAGGGAGAGGTTGGTAAAAAAAACGGGGGGTACAAACTTTCATCTATAAGATGAATAAGTTCTTAAATCTAATGCAACACCTGGTGGCTATAGTTACTAAAACTCTATTGTTTGTTTTGGTATTTGCTAAGAGAGTAGAACCTAAATGTTCTCACCAAAAATAAATCCATAAACAGATATGGGAGGCAATGAATGTTTTCATCAACTAGATGGGGGAAATCCTTTCACAATGTGTACATGGATCAAATCACCAGAACACACGCTTTAAATATCTTACGGCTTTATATGTCCATTATAGTTCAATAGAGCTGAAATTAAAAAAAAAAAAAAAACAACCTGGAGTTCCCGTCGTGGCTCAGTGGTTAACGAATCCGACTAGGAACCATGAGGTTGCGGGTTCGATCCCTGGCCTTGTTCAGTGGGTTAAGGATCCAGCGTTGCTGTGAGCTGTGGTATAGGTTGGAGTCGCGGCTCGGATCCCGCGTTGCTGTGGCTCTGCCATAAGCCGGTGGCTACAGCTCCGATTGAACCCCTAGCCTGGGAACCTCCATGTGCCGCGGGAGTGGCCCAAGAAATGGCAAAAAGACAGCAACAACAACAACCACCTGATTTTCCACATAATCTATAGCCAGTTATCTCCACCAAGTACAGCGTTTTGGTAGTCATATTTGTAACGTGAACAACGAATGATGATTGCAACACATTTTAAACATGTTAAATGCTGCACAATTTACACATAAAATATAAAGTTATTTCCTGTAAATAAGAACTTGAATTCAGAAGTCTTGATGCCTAACTACACATCTCTTTCTGTAACACTTGCGTCTCTCAGGACACCACTGATGCAAGAACACAGATAAAGCAGGGCAGCAGTGACACAAAGAAGCCAACATGGTCCAGAACTAGAATAGCTTGTTCAGACATTCAGATGTTCAGAGTGGCCACTGGCTATAGATGTTCCTGTTTTGTTTTCTACAGTCGGCTTATTTTTCTCTTCATTTACATCACCCCAGATTTAAGGTGACTATTTCCTGTTACTGTTTGCTTTGCTTTGTTTGTCCTGGGCAGAAAAGGAGATATTTCCAGTACAGTATAAAGTGAGCCAGGCTAATTAAATGCAGTGAAGAGCCAAGAGACGGATTAGCTTTTCATCCCATTAGCCTGCAGGCATAAACCAAAGTCATAAACATTTAGTAAGTTCTTTGTCATTTATTTTAATGTTTTTTAAACATGCTAAGGAGAAAAAATTTATGACGTGTTTCTACGGCACTCTGGTCATGAAAGTTCTATTCATCAATAACTAATTTATTTCTATAATGGAATACCAGTTTACAAAGAAGCCTTCATATAATAAAAGCATCAATGTGAGAGTCTCTAATTGTTGAATGATATAAGCAAAAATATAAGTAGTTACTGACAAAAATTATATGTACTGAATCATCAAAAAGCAAGATAAGGAGGGGGAAAAGTTTTAGGTATTTCAAGAAAAACAGGATAAAAGAATCACATAGATTCACATTTTTACCCTAAAGAAAACAGATCCAAAGCTCAGCTTACCACCTACTACTTAAAGCCTAAATTCCAATCCAAAGAATTTAACCTCACCCCAGGAGGATTACTGTAATAGGATTTAAAGGATTACTAAGATAGGGCTATTATGTAAAAATAACTGACTCTATAGCACACTTGAAGATTTACCTTAGTGGACTTCCCCTCGTGGCACAGTGGTTAATGAGTCTGACTGGGAGCCATGAGGTTGCAGGTTCGATCCATAGCCTTGCTCAGTGGGTTAAGGATCCGGCCTTGTGTGAGCTGTGATGTAGGCCAGTGGCTACAGCTCCAATTAGACCCCTAGCCTGGGGTCTAGCAGCCCTAGAAAAGGAAAAAAAAAAAAAAAATTTACCTTAGTAAACCTGCTACACAGTCCCTTACACATCTACTGTCCTAATAAATCTGAATTTTCAGTATCACCTAATCTGCAAAATTGATAAGTTAGCCTGACATGCATTTACTAAAAAACACTTCCATGGAAATAAACATTGCAAATAATTTTAATTAGACCTATTTCCCATTGCTTCAGCTTTGTCCCAACTAACCTTCCTTGGATCTTACATTACCCAGCCTGGTTTGTATTGATAAGGTAGCTGAAAGTGATCAACTTTTTTTTCTCCCCTCAATCAGAAATGGTGATCTTATAACTGACCACACAATTTTTTTTGCTGTAACTACCTAGCACAGTTTTATTTCTGGGTTTATGTGGCCAGTGCATCTCGACCAAAGGAAAAAAATGTAGAAGTAAAAAATACTTGACATGTATTGAGGAATATTAAAAGTATATATTAGTGAAGTTCCCAACATCCCTTTAAGTGCCAAGAACACCCACTCCCAAGCATCAGAGAAAAACTTGGGAAGATCCACAAAAGAAGGCACTTCTTTCTCAACATTTTCTAAAATAAATATGTTCAAAGCTTCCTACAGAAAAGTGCTAATCATCTTAAACCACAAGCTTAATATTCAAAAACCTTCCTTGGTGTGCCCTCCTTTAAAGAAGTTCAGTTCAAGTCTTCAAGTATGCCTTGATGCCTATTACGTATATTAAACACCATAGAAAGGGCAGAAAGTAGGAGTGCCCATTGTGGCGCAGCAGAAACGAATCTGACTAGTAACCATGAGGTTGTGGGTTTGATCCCTGGCCTTGCTCAGTGGGTCGGGGATCTAGCATTGCCATGAGCTGTGGGGTAGGTTGCAGACATGGCTCAGATCCTGAGATGCTGCTGTGGCGGTGGCGTAGGCCGGCAGCTGTAGCTCTGATTCAACCCCTAGCCTGGGAACTTCCATACAGTGAGGGGGTGCCGCCCTGAAAAGCAAAAAAAAAAAAAAAAGTGAGAAAATTCTTCAAACTAAAGAAACAGAATTCTGTTGAGAAGACAAGATACACACATGAGACCCTTGACCCTTGAGAAAGGCATGACGTGTTGGAATATAAGACACACAGGTCACAGTAGAGTGGATGACTGTGGATTGGGTCCATGCTAGGTAATCTCAGGGAGCCTGGATGGTCCAAGAAGACCTCCTGGGAAGAGGGCTTGGATGGTCCTTAAGGGAGTAATATAGGAAAGTGGAGAAAAGATGGAAGGACATTCCATGCTAGGAACCCATTATAGCAAATCTATAAAGGTGGTGATGACCAGTCTCATTCAGGAGGTAACAGGCAAACTTTCCTGCAAAGAGAGCACCTATCAGGGTGATGATATAAGTGGACAGGGGACAAGCAGATAATAAAGAGACTTCAGTGCTACAAGGATGAGTTTAATTTTATTTAGTAGAGTAGCCATTAACATAAAAGTATTAGAATATGTCAAATATTATCCCATGTATGTTTGAAAAACTGACACACACCCATATTTACCTATGAATTAAAAAGCCCAGAAGGAGTGCCCACTGTGGCACAGTTGCTTCAGGATCCAGTGCTGTCTCTGCAGAAGGTAGGGCGTTGCTGAGTTGCAGGTTTCATCTCCAGCCCTGTGCAGTGGGTTAAGGATCCAGCATTACTTCAGCGTGGTGTAGGTTGCTGCTTCAGCTTGGATTCAGTCCCTGGTCTGGGAACTTCCATGTGCCCAAGGTGCGGCCAAAAAAATTTTTTAAATTTGCAAAAGCCCAGAAAACAATCTGGAATAATACACAAGGTATTATCACCAGTGGTTGCCTCTGGAGCAGGGAGGAGGTCAAATCAAAATGGGTTAAAAAGGAAACTTAGCTTTTCTTGTGTACATTTCTGTGTTTCCTCTTTGTTTTTTGTTTTTTTTTTATAAGAGGTTGCACTGATATATCACTTAAGTGTATTTACATACAATTTCTTTAAGAGAAAATTCTGTGGTGGTTTGTTCACTCTTAAAAGCCAAAATGTAATTAAAACCCAAAACGTAATTTTTACATAGAAGATGTAAGTGAAATCCAGTGTCAGCTTGTCCAGCATAGTCTCGCTGATGAGGACTCCTCGATCATTCTGGACATTCTAGAAGCAAGTGTTCACTCAGGTTTAAGTATAAAGTCAAAAAGACATAAGTTTGGAGGACAGAATAGCAACTTGCAAGAGTTAAGGAGCTGGCATTTCAAAGAGAAACTACCATTTGAATCTCAACATAGACTCTAGCTGCAGCGTCTGATGCATGGTGAACTGGCCAAGAATATGGGCTTTGGAATATTGATTATAGCTGAGGTTTATTGAGTAACCTGGGCAAGTATTATTTCCACTACTTTTTATGGATAAGGAAACAGTTGAATGGAGAGGTTACAGAACTTGCCCCGTATTATACAGGCATGAGTGGTGAAGCTAAGTCGCTTCATACCTGAGCCTGGCATCGAAGACCTTAGAGTGGACTGTCAGGTCCAGCCTCAGATCACAGCCGCCACCAGCATCATGACCCAGGACACATCTTTTCCTTTTTTTTTTTTTTTAATTGAAGTCCAGTTGATTTATAATGTCGTGTTAATTGCTGTTGTACAGCAAAGTGATTCCGTTATATATACATTCTTTTTCATATTCTTTTCCCTTGCAGTTCATCATGGGATGTTGACTATAGTTCCCTGTGCTATACAGTAGGTCATTGCTGTTTACCCATTCTGTACATAACCCTTTGCATCTGCTAACCCCAAACTCCCACTCCGTCGCTGGGCCACTCCCCTCTCCCTTGGCCACAAGTCTGTGAGTCTGTTTCCTAGATAAGTTCATTTGTGGAGACACATATTTTAACCTCTCTAAACATAAGGTTTCTCACCTATCAGATAGAAGGAAATGAAATGCTGCATTAAAGGACCTAGCATATTGCCTGGAACTTATTGAATGCTCAACAAACTGATGCTTATTACATAAATGATAACACAGTAATGACCATCCAAAGACTTCCTTCTTCCAATATGAACACAAGTCTCTGGTTCAAGAAACTATCTTGAACTTGCCTCCCATTTGCCATGTTTTTGTGCCTTTTTGCACCACACGGTCTTGAAGAAACCATAGCGTTAGGGCAGAGGGGCAAGAAAGGCAAACACTGAAATGGTGGAGATTTCACCTGTTTCCAGCCACAAGACAGCGGTCCCTACAAAAGAGAAGCGCTACAAATGGCAAATCTCCAGAATATCTGCTTTTATACACATCAGCAGTTTTCATCTGGTGCCATTTCAGATCTCAGAAGGAAGTATATGTCAGAGGTGATGAAGTTCCCCCCTTTTAGGGGTCCCTTCTTTTTTAGGGCCACACACCCAGGATATGGAGGTTCCCAAGCTAGGGTCCAATCAGAGCGGTAGCCGCCAGCCTACACCACAGCCCCAGCAACACGGGATCCAAGCCTCGCCTACAACCTACCCCCCAGCTCATGGCAACACTGGATCCTTAACCCACTGAGGGAGGCCAGGGATCGAACCCAAGTCCTCATAGATCCTAGTCTGATTCGCTTCCACTGTGCCACAACGGGAACACTTTTTTTTTTTAAGTCAACTTCACCCTTGAACCTAACGATATTTTCTGTAATGAAAATTTAAATTAAGCATTCATATAGTCTGTTTTGTGAGGATTTTTTTTTTTAACAGTTGAAATGCCATCAATCTGTTGACTGAACCCCCCCAAAGAGTGCAGGGGAGGCTAGCTGCACGGCATTGGTTAGCGGCTTTGGCATTCTGTCCTTTTAAACCTCCCTCTTACATTTCATCATAATTTCCTCTGTCAATTGGCAAGCTTTAAAAGAAAATGTTTAAAAATAGCCCTAGTTGACAAGTTGCAAAGATACCTAGAAAAATCAGGGTTTTGCTTTCTCTCTAGGTATTTCTTTCTCATGTCTTTCAAGGAAAACGTCATGAATGTTTCATCAAATGTGAGAGAGAAGAAGTCCTAAATATGAGCATTTTTTATTATAAACATCTTGTTATGGAACTGTTATGAATTCTTCATGGAACACCTACTCAGGTGCTTTGCAATTTGGGTTTTCACAGCCCCCTCTCCTCTGCCTCCACCGCCCCACTGGAAAAAACTTTAGTCTCTCAAAGTCTCTGTGGTCGAATTTGCAAGGTATTCAACTCTCAATTGCCAGCAACTGCTAGTTTCCTAAACAGTCGCTTTGATGATCACCTGATTCCCATTGTCTTATATTAACATTCCAGAGACGCTTAGCATTTCTCATTCCTGTGCCTTGGTAAAATTGCTTACCCTGGGTCGTTTTTGTTTGTAATAAGGAAAAAATAATGCCTACTTTGTGTACACCTGAAACTAATATAACATTGTTAAGTCAACTATACTCCAGTAAAAATTTTTAAAAATCATGCTACCTACTTTATGGAGATAAAATACAAAGTTCTGACCGTACTTCCTAGCACAGAGTAAGCCAGTATGTGATGCTTTTTTTTTTTTTTTTTTGTCTTAAGTCCTTTTAGGGCTGCACCCACAGCATATGGTGGTTCCCAGGCTAGGGGTCCAATCGGAGCTGTAGCCGCTGGCCTACACCACAGCCACAGCGACGCCAGATCCGAGCCGCGTCTGCAACCTACACCAGAGCTCATGGCAATGCTGAATCCTTAACCCACTGAGCAAGGCCAGGGATCAAACCTGCAACCTCATGGTTCCTAGTCAGATTCGTTAACCACTGAGCCACGACGGGAATGCCCCTGTGATGCATTTTTTAATAATGATTTTTCTTATGTTTCCCTGACTATCCTACGTAAGTAAATGAGGGAGGTACTATTACAACGAATGGTTAAGAGACCTGAACAGCTTGGCTCCGTGGGCCCCCAGGTGAACTTGATCTTTGGGCAGAATGGCCAGGTGCCTCTGTGGGAAGGTTCTTCTTGGCTTCCCTAGTTCTGGCAGGAATGACTTGTGGGCAATGCTGGTGGGTCCAGGTCCTATCAAAGGTAAGGATACCTTGCTCACAATATGGATTAAGACTGGATTTTAAGGAGTTCCCTGGTGGCTCAGCAGGTTAAAGACCCAGTATTGTCACTGCTGTGGTGCTGCTTTGATCATTGGCCCCAGAACTTGCTCGTGCCTCTGGCCTAGCCAGAAAAACAACAGCAACAACTGGGATTTGAATATCAGTTCTGCCGTTTGTTAACATATGACCGAGACAACAAAATCATTCCACTTCACTTTCCTCTAAATTGGAGATAGATTGTAATATTATTCATTTGTTCAAGTTATTGCAAAGATCGAACAAGAACGCGTAGTCAGGCTTATGGAGGAATTCAGTAAATTCCCGATACCTGGCTTGTTCCTCCCATCCAGCTGGTGGTCATATGAAGCAAAAGGCATGTGGATCAGCTCTCCTTGCGTTTTTGGCAGTTGCACACATGCCCTGGGGGTCAACACAACCTCACCATCGCATTTTCTGTTTGAAACATTAAAATGTTCCTATATTGGGTCTCTGCTTAAATTAGATTTCTATCCGACCTAGTTATCCACCTGACAACCATTCTTACTGGTGTTTATCACAAGTCTCTATAATATAAACATTGAATGGGTGGATTTGTGCATTATTAGTAACAGCTAAGACTTACCAAAGCGTTTCTGTATCAGTCACTTGTCATGCATTATGTCACTTAAGGTTCACATCAGCCCTTTGAAGTACTACCTCCATTCTACAGATAAGAAAACCGAAACTCAGAGAGGTAAACTTACCCAGATTTACAAAGCTAGGACGTAGCAGAGCCTGCATTTGCATGTATAGAGTTGAAATCCACAACGTGTGGTATGATCTCCTTTCTTCAAAATGTTCATGTGTTAAATACTTTATAGATATCTTTGGAATGGATAAGCAATGAGATCCTGCTACATAGCACTGAGACCTATATCTAGTCACTTATGGTGGAGGATAATGTGAGAAAAAGAATGTATATAGGTTATGTGTGCCTGGGTCACTTTGCGGTATAATAGAAAAAAGACAGAACACTGTAAACCAACTGTAATGGAAAAGATAAAAATCATTTAAAAAATACTTTAGAGATATAATTTCAGTCCTGTGATGAGAGACCTCTGGCTGGTGCTGGTGCTAGTTGCCTGCTGGCACTTGGCTTGGTAGTCACTGACACAGCCCCCTGGGGATGCTGCTGGGCAGACCAAGGCCTCCACTTTGCCGTCCTATTGTCTGAATCTCTGAACCTGGGCCAAGCCCATGCCATTTTTCATAAAATCTTTCCATGGGAAAATCTTTCTATGGGATCCTGAAAAGAAAACAAAAATGGAATGCTAAAACCCAACATAATCTAGATCTTACAGGCTATTTAGGGGAAAGGGCCGAAGGAGCTATTTAGGGGAATGTCTACCAAGCATTCTAGAGAAATCAGAGGTGTCAGCATTTGTACAAAACATTAAATACCCATTTTCAAAGATTATGCATATAAATCCTAGCACTCAAACTGAACATATTTTCATCTTTCTCTGACAATTCAGAAGTCATGGGTGTGTCTCAAGATCATTATAAGGCATATCACCCACCTCATTGTAAACTACCAATGAGGAAGAAAAGTGCAGCTTAAATGGGATTTTCTAGACTACAGAGAGTATACTGTATATGTCTATTGGCTGAAAGGGTATCCTAAATTTTTATTTTTATATTCAGCTTACTGAAGCCAGAATCCATGAGAGCCCTCGGGTAAGTGAAAACCATGTGGATATTTATTTGTCTAGAAAAGTTTGGGTCGAGTTCATTCGCAAGTGTGCTACCAAACCAAACTTGAGTCTGCTTGCCCATGCTCAGTAAAGCCAATCTACTGACACCAGGTTGCAGCAAAGGGAAGTGTAGCATTCATTGCAGGTGCCAGACAATGAGTCCAGGGCAGCTAATGCTCACAAAACCCGAAGTCCCTGACAGTGTGAGGGAGAGAGTTGCAGGGTCCATGGCCAGCTCTTGGCCATTTTTCTGATTGGTTGGTGGTGAGGTAATTGAGAGTCAACATCATCAACCTTCCAACTCCAACCAGTCTGGGGTCTACATGCTGTAGGCAGAATACTGTTGTGGGCAGCATACAGTTAACTTCTTCCACCTGGTGGGGGTTTCAATATCTGTGAAACAACTCAAGGTTATGGCTCAATATTATCTATAGCCCTTGAGGAGGAAGTAAAGTCTTTGACTTGGTTTAATGGCTAAATTATTATTATTTTGTCTTCCTTGACTGTTTTCCTTTGCTTCTGCATTTTCTCACTTTTTTTATTGAATTCATTCTTTGGAAATTGGGGAAGGCCTAGGAGGCTGATTTAAAAATAAGAGTTAGGTGGAGGACATTTCAGTAGGGTGGGTGGTGGGTGGGGAGGGGTTCTGTCCTGGGAAGGCCCCATAGGGTCCTGATCAATTACAAATGTCCTATTTTCTAGGTTGTCAAGGTTACCCAGGCAACCTTCCTTTGGTATATTGAACAGCTCTGGATTCATAGTGTGGATTCAAGGGTAAGACCCATGAACCTAGTGATAGGCAAATGGAAAAATCACTGGATTTTTCCTAAAAATTCACTCAGGAGTCTTCAGGGGAGCATCAGAGAAATTTCCTTCTTCTCAGGGTCCCCCTTTCCTTCATCCCCTACTAACCCCAGAAAAACCTCACTCTCAGCCCTGGCATCTTTCTCCACTGTCCTATTATTGCACCTTTCTTGAGGTTCAAATTCAACTTGCCAGGAGTCCTTAGGTTTGAGTCATCACTTTCTTGGTTCCACTGCCCAGGTGAGGACCTTAGCAGATACTTCCAGCTCTGACTCTATCCCCAGAGGACTCTGTCAGATAAGGAGTCAGTATTCTGAGCGTGAAGGCTGAGCTGATTCTCTGCTTTAGGCTCTGAGGTCTTGGCAAGTCTGGCAGCCTTGCTAGATAGGGAAAGATTACCTTGGGGTTCTCCCTTATGTCTTAGATAGTTGGCTATAAAACTTGGGAGCTTCTCTGGTAAAATCTGAAACTGGCCCCTGTACACAAGAGACAAGAAGGCACTGGAGAGGCAGACCACTCCCAATTGGTAGGTGGCAGATTTAACAGGCAAAGGAACTTACATACAAGGCTTGGCTTTGGCCATTGAAGGACAAGTAGACATATTTCCGCACCTGCCCACTGGAACCTTAGACAGTGACACAGAAGAAGCCTTAATTGGGTCGAGTCACGTATACCATCCAGATGGTCTCAAGTCACATTGTTCTCTCAAGGCTGAGTCCTTGAAAAGAGCTCCCACTGTGGGAAAAGTGAGCAGAGCACACATTCCAGGGACAAGAGAGGAGATAGGAGCCTTCCATTGCCAAGGTTCAGCTCAAGGGTCCGCTGGCAGTCACATGCTCTCAATGGCCTCTTCCAACGTGTCTGTGAAAACACAAAAGTGATTCCTTATGTCAGTAAACATCTATATTTCTTTTGGTTACACTATTAAAACCTACTCTATTTTTATGTGCTTGCCACATAGTTTATTGATCATATGATAGTCTTCTCACAAACTAAAAAGATTAGAGGCGGCAGTGATGTGGGATTCTAAATAAAAGCTCACTGTCCACCTACATCTGGCCAAGAAGCCCCCAGTGGGTGGATTCTGCTGTATTCATTTCTGGGGTAGATGGAATTCTAAAGGTGTCACCCCAAGATGACTCAATCAAACAAGAACCTAGATACTGCTGTACAGGAATTTTGCAGCTGTAAATTAGGGTTATAGATCTTAAATTAGGGGGATTAACCCTGATTATCTGGATGAACCCAACCTAATCACCTGAGCCCTTAGCACAGAGATATTTCTTAGGCAGCAGTCAGGGCGATGGAGCAGCAGAGGCAGGAAGGAGCAAAAGTCTGAGAGATAGGAAGTGTGATGAGATTTGACCCACTTTGGTTGGCTTTGATGGACTAAGAGAGCCATGAACCATGGACATAAGTGGTTTCTAGGACCTGAGAACAACCTCTTATGGGCAGATAGCAAGGAAAGAAGGACCCTGATTCTTCTACAACAAACAACTAAATTTAGTCAGCAACCTGGAGTGGGCAGGGAAATTCTTCCCTAAGACGAGTCTGCCAGACTTTCTAACCTATGAAACTGAGAGAAAGCAAATGGATGTTGTTTTAAGCTACTGTGGTAGTGGAAGTTTGCTGCAATAGAAAACTGATATATTAATCGCGGAATTCATGTTTTCCAAATTCTGTGCCCTATTTGGTTTTCTTACCACAATTTCTTTGATTTCATTTCTCACATTTCCACTCCCATTCCCTAGGATGTAGACATGGATCTGTGAAATCCATATGTACCCTAAAATTGAAATCCATACTTATTATAGGATAAGGGTCATTTTGAGCATCTAATGGTGTGAAATTTTTCTGCTATTTGCACCCTATTAAAGTATGGGAGAGTTGTTGTGTCACAGAAATGCACGCTCATTTAACACAAAGCCAGTCAGTTTGGAGAGGCAGAGGGAAAACTCTGAAATTCTGTCAAATGCCTTGGACTCCAGCTTAAGCCTACCTTTTATAAGCAAGAAACCTAATTTTAGAAATGACCTTTAAATACTTAAGTTTAAAAAGTTTTAAAAGCCTTATAAAAGTCCCAGGAATGGATACAATACCATTTTTACAAAACCTGGCAGTAGAAATGAAGTGCACGGAGTCAGAAATGCTAGTAAACAGTTATGTTAGACTTTAAGGAATCCATGGTTTATTTTCTTCAACCATTTTGCTCAGAACCTGAGAACCATTTATACAAGTGGGATGACAAAAATATGTATGGTTTAATGTCTCTCCATCAATCCTAAGTGAAATGTGAAAGAGCTGATCCTACAGTAGTGCAGTTGAACAGGACTTGGTGTATTGCAACTCATGCCACATCAGCTGCCTTTGCAAACAGCAGCCGTGAGAGAAGCAGCCCCACCACATTGATGAGGGAAAGGTTAGGAAGAAAAATGGATGTGCCCCAGAACTGACCATGGCCCACTTTCCTACGGAGATTTCCCTTTGGGATAAAATCAGTTACCTCTGAGCGTGAGTTGGCTTGAGCCCTCCATGTGCCGACGTGGTGTTGGGATCAGGCAGAGATGGTTGAGGTGAGCTTGGCCCTGGGCTTCTGCATTTCTGTTCGCCAGACTAGAAAGGAACCAAAGGCCCATTTGGCATTTTGTGTGCAGCTTAAAAAAATAATTTCTTTGGCGCATCATTGACTTCAGATCTTATTTTTTTGAAATGGTGAAAACCAAATGGTATTCCAAGGAAGCAAAATCAACCAATCAGCTTTCAGAGGGCCAAGACACTAAAATCTGGATTCTATTTCTGGTGCTGCCAGTGACCTGCAATGCAAAAAAGAACAACTTGCAGGCATGAGGGGTCTTGGTATACATTCTCTTTCCACCATAAAATGGCAGGCAAATAATGCAATGCCCACGGGCATGGACCTCCCTGTCACACAGACCCAGCCTCAAGTTCAGCTCTGCTATTTAGTGGCTGTGTGCCTTTGTATTACTTAACCTCTCTAAATTTCAGAGTATAATAATGTCTATCTTAGAAAGACAGTGTTATAATGAAAATAGTACAAGTTTAGTACATTGCCTCACAATTTTTTCAAATTTTATTGGAGTATAGTTGATTTACAATGTATTAGTTTCAGGTGTACAGCAAAGTGAAAATCAGTTATACATATATCCACTTCCCCCATATAGGTTATTACAGAACATTGAGTAGACCCCCCTCTGCTATACAGTAGGTCCTTGTTAGTTACCTATTTTATATTATGGTCTTGTGCTTATGTTAATCCCATCCTCCCAATGTACCAGAGTTTTCCCTTTGGTAACTGTACATTTGATTTTGAAATCTGTGAGTTTCTGTTTTATAAATGAGTGTTTTATTAATGAGTTCTTTTGTATCTTTTTATTAGATTCCACATATAAGTGATACCCTATGATGTTTGTCTTTCACGGTTTGATTTACTTCACTTAGTATGATAATCTCTAGGTCCATCCACTTTTCTGAAAATGGCATTATTTCTTTTTATGGCTGAGTGATATCTCATTTGGATATGCACCACATCTTCTTGATCCATTCCTCTGTCCATGGACATTTAAGTTCTTTCCATGTCTTGGCTATTGTAAACAGTGCTACAATGAACATCAGGGTGCATGTATCTTTTCAAATTATGGTTTTCTCCAGAAGTATGTCCAGGATTGGGATTGCTGGATTGTATGGGCATCCTATCCTTAGTTTCTTAAGGAACTTTCATACTGTTTTCCTCAATGGTTGCACCGATTTACATTCCCACCAACAGTCTAGGAGGGTTCCCATTTCTCCACACCTTCTCGAGCATTTATTGTTTGGAGACTCTTTGATGATGGCCATTCTGACTCATGTGAGGTGATACCTCAATGTAGTTTTGATTTTCATTTCTCTAATAATTAGTGATGTTGAGCATCTTTTCATGTGCTCATTTGTCTGTTTTGTCTCTTTTGGCCATTTGTTTTCTTTGAAGAAACATCTATTTAGATATTCTGACCATTTTTGATTGGGTTGTTTGGGGGTTTTTTGTTTTGTTTTGTTTGGGGTTTTACATATATATATATATAGAGAGAGAGAGAGAGAGAGAGAGCGCTGCATGAGTTGTTTGTATATTTTGGAGATTAATTCCTTGTTGATCGCTTTGTTTGTAAAGATTTTCCTCCATTCTGTGTGTTGTCTTTTCATTTTTTCATGGTTCCCCTTGCTGTGCAGAAGCGTTTAAGTTTAATTAGGTCCCATTTGTTTATTTTTATTTGCATTATTCTAGGAGGTGGATCCAAAAAAAATGTTGCTGCAATTTATGTCAGAGAGACCACTGATAAATTTTAACTGTTGTTATTATTACAACTGTTTAACATGACTGACAGATGCCTTCACGTAACATTGTGAAATATCTTTATCAGGCATTCCTAATTTCACATTTATCTAAAGGTTTACATCATCAGAGCCAAATGATTACTGAATAAACCTATTTCAAAAAAGTAAATCTCGTTGGCCGCATATTTCCTACCTCCACATCTTTGTATTCCTGATGCTCTAACCTGTATGAATTTAAATAACACTGCTTGAAAAAGAAAAAACAGGGATTTCCGGTTGTGGCTTAGCAGAAACGAATCCGACTAGTATCCATGAGGATGCAGTTTTGATCCCTGGCCCTGTTCGGTGGGTTAAGGATCTGGCATTGCCCTGAGCTGTGGTGTAGGTCACAGACACGGCTCAGATCCTGCATTGCTGTGGCTATGATGTAGGCTGGCAGCTACAGCTTCCATTCAATCCCTAGCCTGGGAACTTCCATATGTCATGAGTGCAGCCCTAAAAAGCAAAAAAAAAAAAAAAGAGAGAAAGAAAGAAAGAAAAGAGAAAAAACAGAATGTGAGGAGGACGCTGTTAGCACAGGGCAAAGCCAACACGCAAAGGCCAAACAAAGCATAAATTTGTCTCTGTCATCACCACCTGGCTCTGTTTCCAGAGCTTAGAGACCATTTTTATATGTTCAGTTTATTAATTGGGTTCCTGTTACCTACTAAGTCCACACTGATGGTCTGGAGTGGGGGGTCATGCCCTGTAATCTCGATGCTTTGCCCTAGGAGGAAACTTCCTAAAAATCATCAGAAGCCACAACTAGTATTCTGTGAAGTGTCACTGCAAGGTGACAGCCCTGGCTGGTGCCCAGAGGAGGGAGGAATAGCACCTATTCCCAGAGGACCAAGACATCATCTGAATCAGTCAAGAAGTGTCTTAGACAACTGAACTTGTCAAACAAATGGAAATATTGAAAAAGTGAGGTTACCTTATACGGATTTGTTGCTGGAGGATTTAATCTGACACATGCGTTGGCAAAAACAATGCACATAAGAACAAGATTTGCTTCTTCACCCACATTCTATGATTATGAGAAACTAGATGTATGTATGGACTGTAGTTACATGAACCCAAAATCAGAAAATATGGGTATGAGATCTGGTACTTTGTAACTTTGCTCTAGTCAATGAAACTGCTTTGAATCCCAATTTCTTTATTTCTAAAATATTGGAGATAGATGCAGATACAGATATGGAAATGTAGATTAGACCTCATTATATATGGATATAGATCCCATATATATCCCATTAGATACATAGATAGACAGACAATATGTAATCATACACATACACAGACACACATATGTAGTGGTAAATGATCTAATAAGACATCACATGGGAAGCCCCTGGCTTTTTTATGTTTCCAATAAATCTTCACGTCCTGACCTCTACCAACTCTTAATTATTCCCAATTGATTATATTGGTCAAGAATTAGATCTTTTCTCATCCCCTTTCTTTTTAGCTTTTCCACAGTTGCTAGGCTCTTTATTTAAAGTTACCCCTGCCAGAAGGGGTAATCAACGAGGGAACTTATCAAGCCTTCTTATAAAACATTATAAAAGAAAGTTATTGATACCAGGCTTAAATAAAACCTGTGCATTTCATTTCTCCAGACTTCCCTTGAAATCTATTAAAAAGCCACCCAAGTCTGTATTAACAATACAGATATAAGAGCCAATATTAGTCCTTCAGGCCTCACTTGGCTTAAAAATAGCAGAAAGTTGGCATGGTATTTGAGTGGCAAGATCATTTTACATTAATAAATACCATTTCAGAATGATCGTTATTTTTTTAAATATTTTCATAAAATCTGAATTTCTTCTTTCACCTTTCTTAAAACCTTACACCAACAAAATTCTCCTTTCACTGCCATGTCCTTGACAGCTACCTAAATAATATTTTAGCTCACCGAAGAGAATTAAATGGCTTCTGTCCAAGGGAGATATTATTCTAGTTAATTATTAGCATTAAAATTCCAATTTACTGTTCAACATACTAATAGCAGATGCTGCCCCTGCTATGCGTCAATGCTTCTGTAAGAGACAATCTCATACTAGTCAGGTATGAAATTACGTTGAAAGGCTGAATGAGCTAATGTCACCGTGTGCTTTGGCTGTGTGCTTAGAACTCCTAGCAGAGAGTAAGGCTCCAGAGACTGCTGGGGGGTAAGTCTAGGACTTTGGAAAATGAAGTTCATTTACATTCTGCAAATTGTGGCTATGAATAGTATTTACTGAATAAAATATAGTAAAGGACACTCTGGGGGGTTTTGAAAGAAACCTCCGACTCCAAGGACAGTCGGGGTGTAGAAATAGGAATCCAGTGGAGAACAGCTTTCTTTACATATCAACATCCCAAAGTTAAAACAGGTCCAACGGCTCTCAGTAGACTTTAGAGGGCTCCAGTTTACAAAGAAGGGAAGAGGGCTCAATCAGGAGAGTGTTGGAGGGCTGAGTAAAACTCAGAGCATTTCAGACCCAGTAATGGTGGTAAATACAAATGCTTGAGTCAAGAGCAAGCAACTTGTGTGAGAGGAAGGCAATTCAGCACCAGTATGAGAGTAATCACAAGAGGTGGGAAGGTTTGAGGAATTGTTCTGTATCTGGACCATGAGGCTGTCTACCCAGGTGTGTACAGCTGTCAGAGTTCACTGACATATAAACATAAAATAGGCACAATTTTGTAAATGTAAGTTATACCTCAACATATTATGTTTTTAAAGATACACAAAAATTTTTAAAGATTTTAATCAACAGAAGTTGAATTCTTTCAAGGTTATCTTTTTTTTGATTGAATTTAAAATCTCATAGAGAGCAACGAAAGAGCATGCTTTCCAAACTTGTGTTTTTTCAATAAGACACTCAGAAAAATCACACGTTTGGAAATGTATACAATTTGACTTAATGGTGTACACATTCGATTTGACGGTGTACCCATGGCATAAGGAGGTTCCCAGGCTAGAGGTCAAATCGGAGCTGTAGCTGCCGGCCTGCACCACAGCCACTGCAATGTGGGATCCAAGCCCCATCATGGCAATGCTGGATCGTTAACCCACTGAGCAAGGCCATGGATCAAACCTGCCTCCTCATGGATACTAGTCAGGTTCATTGACCCCTGAGCCATGACAGGAATTCCTGCGTACACATTTTTATGATCAAAGTTATACTGAGTTCAGAACAGAATAATTTTTATTTTCAGCAGCTGATTGAACTAGGATAAGGTCTTCTTGTATATTCCTTGGTAATATATTTAAATACTAAATCTTTGGTTGTAGACTAAGACAGATTTTATGTAGTGTGAACAAGTAAATTGCCTTTCCTGACCCAAACTATGGTGAGATTGAAGTTCTGAGCCTCTGATCAAAGGCATCAGCACCATTAATTTTAAGGTGGGGTGCAGCAGGTTATAGAGGGCCAAGGTTTCTGCTGCAATAACCAAAAGAAAATCAAATTGAAAAAAATTATTTCAAGATATTACAGTTTTCTGGAGGCAATGACATTTAGACTAACTCCAAAATCCAGCGTGGGAACAACCCTCCCTAGGTGAATTGACCATAGCCACCTGTTTTCCTCCTTGGGTGCTCTTGCCAAGAGAGAAATGCCCTGGTCAGAGGTCAGTGATTGAGCTTGGCCCGAGCAGAGTAACATCAGTGGAGCTTTTGGGGTCACACAGATCTGACAGATTGAAAATACGAGGCGATCCAAACACAAGCCTGGTTTTTAACCACTGATCGGTTGCTATGTTCTGGGACAACATGGAAGGCTGGAGTCCTGGAGATGTTGGGCTAGAAAAGCCGAATGAAATCTCCTATAGACTTTTGTTGCCTAGAAGATAAAACCCCACAAAATAAGAGACCCACAGCAACACAGCTAGTCTCCTCCTGAAGACAATTCCCAGGCCTTGATTTTGTATGGGGCAGGAAGGTAAAAAGTTAACACTCTGAAACTTTGAAAGAGCCAAAGTTTCAGGCTAAAGAGACGGAAACCCACCAAAAGTGAAATCAAAAGCTTGGATGGGCCATGGCTGAGGAAAAGCAAGAAACAGAAGTAGATTGTTTTTTACGAAACCCTGGCTCAGCCTATTTATTAATCCCTGGGTGCAAGAACAAACCCACAGAGTCTTAATGTGATCTTGATTTTACTATGACTACAGACCAAGGTAGCCCATCCCCAGTCCTTCCGAATGTTTGGGTATTATAAACAGGACTTGTCAGAAAAGTCACCACAGAATAATTCATTCTCTCTACTTAATAGAAGAAAGGGGAAATTTTCTGGTGGAAGACATCATGCAGAACCCTAACTGTACTCTTAGACACAATGACCAGCCTACAATCAAATATTAATAGACCTATAAAAAGGTGGGAATGTGTGGCTGGTAATCAAAAGAAGAAAACAATAGCATATCTACAGGTGATATAGCTATTGGAATTGGTAAACAAAGACTTTAAAATAACTAAGATTAAAATAAAATATAGGAAAATATGGGCAAAATGGATGAAACTATGGAGAAATTTACAGATAAACGGATTCTATACAAAAATGAAATGGACATTTTTTTGGTAAAAATGTACAATACCTAAGATTTAAAACTAACCGGATGTGCTTATTAACAGTGGACTGAATACAATAGAATATAAAATTAGCGAGTTTAAAGACAAGTTAATACAGGAGTTCCTGCTGTGGCACAGTGGGTTAGGAATCCAACCACAGCAGCTCTGGTCCCTTGGGAGATACGAGTATGATCCCTGGCCCAGTGCAGTGGGTTAAAGGATCTGGCGTTGCCACAGCTGCTGTATAGGTCACAGCTGTACTTCACATTCAATCCCTGGTCAGGGAACTTCCATATGAACTTAGAGTGTAGCCTTAAAAAAGTAAAATAAAATTTTTAAAAAGACAGGTTAACACATTACATCCAAACAGAAGCACAGTGAGAGAAGGTATGACAAGAACAGAACAGAGTATAAAAAACACATGGAAGGAGTTCCCGTCGTGGCGCAGTGGTTAACGAATCCGACTAGGAACCATGAGGTTGAGAGTTTGGTCCCTGCCCTTGCTCAGTGGGTTAACGATCCGGCGTTGCCCTGAGCTGTGGTGTAGGTTGCAGACGCGGCTTGGATCCCGCGTTGCTGTGGCTCTAGCGTAGGCCAGTGGCTACAGCTCCAGTTTGACCCCTAGCCTGGGAACCTCCATATGCCGCGGGAGCGGCCCAAAGAAATAGCAAAAAGACAAAAAAAAAAAGCACATGGAAAACAGTCAGAGTTTAATATGAGTATTTGAAGTCCCAGGAGGAGGAGAGGAACTGGGATGGAAATAATATTTAAAGAGATAATAGCTAGTATTTTCTAAAATTACGAAGGCCATTAAACTGCTGATTCCAAAAGTTCAGTAAATTCCAAGCAAAAGGGAGGGAGGGAGGGAAGGAAGCCTCTTAGTTGAGGTGTAGAAGACCAAATAAAGAGATAGGAAAAAAAATGTTAAAAGTAACCAAGAATTAGAAATACGTTGCTTACAAATGAGACGAGCAACAGCTACACTGAGAGCTAAATTTTCAAGGAAAATCAGAGGTCAGAAGACAATGAGATAACAAACATTGTTTTAATGTACTGGGTAGGAGGGCTGGGAAGGAGATAAAAGAAAAACCGCTAACCTAAAATACTATACCCAGTGACTAGATCCTTCAAAAATTAAAAGCGAAATGAGATGTTTTTAGACAAAAGCCTTGAGACTTTTTCACCAGCAGCCTGACACTATAAGATCTTCAGAGTATAGGGAAACAACTCTGAATGGAAACTAGTACCACAGAAAGACATGGAGAGTAATAAAAAGTAAATATAAAATCATATATATGGCTTTAAAATATTAATAACGTCTTGTGGGGCTTACAAAGGGCAGGCAGTTGTAAGTGACTTTAAACTATTGCAAGCTCTTTCACTGGGTAAAATTTAAGGAAGTCGTTTTATAATTGGTCAGAAATGCATATTAAAATCCCTAGAGTAGCCACTAAAAGTGAACATAAGAATACAGAATCAAAAGGCTAATCAAGCAGAAAAGTTTAATAAATATCCCTGATTAATAACTCCACCCCAGCCCTACTGAATCAGTGTATTATGGCTGGCCCTGCAATCTGAAATTTTAATCAAGTTCCCCCCGGTTGGCTCCTCTGCTCACCAGTTTGACAGCCAATGCAGAAGAACTTCCATAAACGTTCAACTATCCCTTTTACGAACTGCTTATAGTTGTAATTATTAAAGTGCCACACATTATAAAAACACAAACCTATTCGGAGGCCCCTGAAGAAAAAGGAGCAACCATAGCGGAAGTAATATCTAGCAATAAACACAAAGGAGGATGATATACGTCCAGTATCCATAGTAGTGTTCTCAAGGGTACCTTCTACCAGAAACAAAGTGAGGGAGTTCCCGTCGTGGTGCAGTGGTTAACGAATCCGACTAGGAACCACAAGGTTGCGGGTTCGGTCCCTGCCCTTGCTCAGTGGGTTAAGGATCCAGCGTTGCCATGAGCTGTGGTGTAGGTTGCAGACGAGGCTCGGATCCCGCGTTGCTGTGGCTCTGGCGTAGGCCGGGGGCTACAGCTCCGATTCAACCCCTAGCCTGGGAACCTCCATATGCCGCAGGAGCAGCCCAAGAAATAGCAACAACAACAACAACAAAAGAAAGACAAAAAAAAAAAAACCAAGGCGAGGCTGATGAATGGAGAAGAGTTTTGTCATTACCCCAGGCTTTCCTTGAACCAAGTTATTAATTCTAACAGATCACAAGACTCCTTAAAGAAGTGAACCATTGCTGTATTGAGAACAGGAATGAGATCATCAGATTTCCTTTCTAAAATTGGCATTCTGACAACATCCCTGAGTTCAGAGATTAAGAAAGGTGATCTGGAGTTCCCGTCGTGGTGCAGTGGTTAACGAATCCGACCAGGAACCACGAGGTTTCGGGTTCTATCCCTGGCCTTGCTCAGTGGGTTAAGGATCCAGCGTTTCCATGAGCTGTGGTGTAGGTTGCAGACGCGGCTCGGATCCCGCGTTGCTGTGGCTCTGGCGTAGGCCAGTGGTTATGGCTCCGATCAGACCCCTAGCCTGGGAATCTCCATATGCTGCAGAAGCAGCCCAAAGAAATAGCAAAAAGACCAAAAAAGAAAGGTGATCCACTGCCATTTTGGCAAGAATCACAGTAACTATTACTGCTGCTGCCACCTCTGAGTCTGTGGCTTCTAGTAACATCTGTTTAGCACTCTAGTTTATAAGGGGTATCAATACACATTATTTCTGTGCAGGAGTCCTAAGATAGATATATAATAACACTTCGTTATTGTTATCATGCACATGCTTATATATGAGGAGTCTTGCCTTGGGGGGGGGGGGGGGGGCGTGTTTGTTATAGTGTCTGGTATTACCTAATACAGTAACCAAAATTAACATTCTGCTGCTGCTGTTATCAAACCATTCAGGGAAGCAAGTGGCATCCTATATTCTGTCTCCTACTGCTATACCTCTTATTCAATATCACAAGCCTAAATCCAAATTGTATCCCTCAGAAGAAAACAAGCATAATAAAAGACAAAAACAAGTTTTAGTGAATCAAAGAGATTCCCTAAATAGTACCCTAGTTATTCATTCAGATAGCTAGAGCTATCTAAAATACATATCGTTTTAGGTTATGTATCTCAATGACATTTCATTTAGAGATATACTACCACAAAAAGTCAACACTGAGTGGTGGGACGTAGAAATGGATAGAAGAGAACGTGTAATAATAACTTTGCGGCTGTTTGCTTTAATGTCTGTTCTCAATCCCCATCCCCACACCCCCTTTTAAATGTAATCCCTCCTTTTATCTCCAGCACATACCACAGCATCTGATATATATGAGATTCTCAAAATATATATATATTTTTTCCTGAATGAATAAAGCTTGCCTATCCTTGCAGTGGTGCCTCAGCACTGTCTCATTGCCATTTCCCATCTATATGTCTTCTCAGTTTCTTTGAGGACAAGGGCCATGCTTGCTGCTCCCTCTAATTCTCCAATGGCAAGTACAGCATGCAAAAAAAAGAATACTGGAATGATTTGAGAAGCTCAAGAATCTGGACTTTGCCCTATTTTTGCTCCTCTTCTTCTTGGTAATACCAAGGAAAAGTGACTATCATCATCAAACAAAATTTTCTTTACCTCAAAGAAGATGTCTAGATTAATAAAATCATGATGCCAGGCATTCTCCTGGGTGCTACACATACATTAGTTCTCATCATTAAAATGTCATTCCAAAAAAATCAAGCCAGAGACTGGAAGAAAATGTTTATCAAACATATATCTGACTTGTATCTAGAATATGTAAAGAACTGTGACATCCCAACAATTAAAGAAAAAAGCAATTTTTTCATGGACAAAAGAGTTGAACAGACATTTCACTGAAGAAGGTACATGGGGTGAAGGAATACATGAAAAAATATTTAACATCACTAGCCATTAGGGAAATGCAAATTAAAATCACAATGAGATAGCAGTACACACTCACTAAAATGGTTAAAAAATTTTAAACTGATCATAGTAAGCGTTGACAAGGAAATGGAGCAACTGGAGCTTTATACATTACCGGTGGGAATATAAAATGGAACAACCAGTTTGGAAAACAGTTTAACAATTTTTAAATAAACATGTGCCATGACCCAGCATTCCACTTCTAGATATTCACCCAAGAGAAAGGAAAGCATGTGTCCATACAAAGACTTGTCCACAAATGTTCACAGTGGCTTTATCTGTAATAGCTGAAAACTGGAAGTGACTCAAATGTCCACTAAAAGAAGAGCAGATAAAGCGATTGTGGTCTATCTATATAATGGAATATACTCAGCACAACCTGAATAAATCTCAAAATAAAGATACTAAGTAAGAGAGGACAGATTAAAAAAAAAAAAGTACATATAATATGACTCCATTTATATAAAATTTTAAAATGCAAACATATCTATAGTGACAGAAACTGGGTTGCCATTGCAACCTAGGGATGGGTGGGGGAGAAGAAGGGACCCAGAGAGATAGGAGGTAGAAACTGCAAAATGACAACAGAAAACTTTGGGTGGGGTGAACAAAATTAACTTTTGGTTTTGTTTTCTCCAACTCTTCCATAGACTTGGCACATAGCACTAAATCAATATTTGTTGCATGAATAAATTTGTTGCATAAAGAAGCAAGTGTAGGCTCTTGTGGAGTTTGGTTGAGAAGGTAAAGAAAGTCATAGGACAGTAAAAGTAAATATATACATTTGTGTATATAGATATGTGTGTATGTTTAAAAGGGGTTAATATTTCAGTAGGTTTCAAATGGTAGAGGAGACAGCAGTAAAGAAGTTAAAAATAGAGAAATAGAAGGGATAAGCTATGGGACAAAATCTGTTTTGGATCCCTCTAAAAGAATCCATTTTAGGCAAAGGGGGAAATGTGAATATGAACTGATTACTAAATGATATCGAGAAATCATTATAAATTTTGTTTGCCCCTATTCTCGCTTGTAATACCAAGGAAAATAAATGTCATTATCAAACAAAATTTCCTCTTCCTCAAAGAAGATGTCTAGATGTCTTGATGGCTACATAAGAATATGTCCACTCTTTTTAAGATATAAAAACTGAAATACGCAAGGTGCCTGAGATTTACGCACAGATGCGGCCAAATCTAGTCATTGTCGAATCTGTATAATAGCTATATGAGAGTTCATTACTCTCTTTTCTGTATTTTCACATGTGTAGGTGCAGTTTCATAAGAGAAAGTTTAAAAAATACTATTAGTCTTTTCACGATTCCAACAGAGAAGTAGTAGAACAACGAATATAAAGTTACAAGCACAGGGTTCAAGATCAAGATCTAACACCTTGGAAAATTCACTCACTTTGCACTTCATCTTTCTCAGCTGCACCAGAGAGATAAATGGTCCCTGACCCATTTTAAGTCATTGAGTTATTGTGCTTTTCAAATGAGACAGTGTCTGTGTAAGGACACTTTGAAATAAAAGCTTTGAAGGTCTACATCACTGCAATAATAATTAATTTAGGCAGAGCCAAGGCCAGCTACGCAGCGCCTTTTGTACAGGACAGAAAGGGAGACTCCTGGGTAGATGAATTACACAGGCCCCCTTTGGGCTGATGGAGCCCCCATAAGGTATATAGTAGGAGAAATGATGCCTCAAGGCAAAGAAAAAGGAAGCACAGTTGGACCTCTGCCCATACACACCCCAGGCTGGGTGTGTTGGGCCATTCCCCCATGATTTTAAATGTAGTTTAATCTTTTTCTCCTAACTGGATGGAAGCCACGTATCTCGGTGAGAGTTTGAGTGCAGTGAAAGAGAAGCCAATAGGTACTTTTGTGCCTGGGGTCCCCTAAGTGATAGTAATTGGCAAACTCGTGGTTTCCTCGAGGGCCCTGGCCACTTATGAGGGAACACCAGGAGGCAGGGGCCCAGCGCAGAAGGGGAACAGAGAGGGACTCAGCTATCTCCTTCTTCATGGTCTTGGCCTGGGCTGGCACACACCCTTCCCCACCTGCAGACAGAGCTGCCTTGTTCTTGGAAGGTGAATTAACCAGATGGGCTAACGGACCGGAACCAGGAGCAAGGCAGGGTCAGGTTTCTGCTCGCCACTCTAAATTAACTTGCTCCAAATTGCTAAACCAAAGGCCATTATCTCAACATCATAAACCTTATTTCTAATTAAGATGATCTATGCCTCTTTCAGAATTACACATTCCAATTAGCAGGGAATAAAATTATTCGTATTGTGTACCGACACACTGGAATTATTGTGGAAAGAGTAAGAAATGACTTCAGCTACATGAACGTATTAGTCTTTTGTCAGGCTTGTTCTGAAATATGGGTTCTCCATATTCTACTTAATGGGATTCCAGCTTCATTAAGTATATTTGCTTTTTAAAATAATATAGTCTTCAATATTTTAACAAATTGTCCCTCAGCGTTTTTTAAATTGCCACATGGGCATACATCAGCTGTGAGTTCTGTGATCTTTCATATTCCATGTCCATGTTATTTGCATCTAAATAATTCTCCTGACCTTATTACAGAAGATAATTTTACTCTAGGGAGACACATGAGACTCGGTATCAGATTTCTCCTTCATGTAATTATTCAATTTTTTTAAAAAAGCTCTATCCATTCTATGGAAAGATGATCACATTAAAAAAAAAATGGTAACTGTGGTGATGGCTGTTAACTAGAATTATCATGGTGATCATTTCAAAATATATACAGATATTGAATCATTATGTTGTGCATCTGAAACAAATGAAAAATGTCAATTATATCTCAATATAAAAGAAAATACTGGAGTTCCCTGGTGGGTTAAGGATCCAGTGTTTTCACTGCTGTGGCGTGAGTTCCACCCCTGGCCCAAGGACTTCTGCATGCTGTGAGCAAAAAAAGAAAGAAAGGGAAAATACTGACAATACCATATATTTACAAGGACGTGGTATTTCATGTCCTAGATAGAACATTCTTACACCACTGGTGGGAGTAGAATTTGCAATAATACTATGGAAAACTGTTCGACAGTTTATTTAATAAGAATAAGCATACATGTGTGCTATGACCAAGAAAAAAGATAATCCCGTTATGCCACAATATTAGCTCTCTTCTAGCACACAGATCCAATTAAAATCTTAGAAATGTGATATCTAGAAGTTCAAGGATCATGAGGACATAATAGAACTGGATTTGAATTCCAGCTCGGTCACTCCCTCCCTAGCGGCTTGCCTTCTCTGGTTTGGGTTCATCACTTGCAAAGTGGGTTGATGAGATCAAGCGAAATAATGCAGGCAAAACGCATGTCACAGAATAGGTGCTCATTAAATGCCAGCATCACCTTATTCGATAATGGTACCCATGATGGTGGTTTAATAACTATCATTCAATTAACTGAAAATGAGAATCTCAAAGAAATGTTTATTGATTCTGCAAACGAGGAATATCTTTCCTAGACGTAGAGGCTGAATCAGCAACAGGCTAAGTCCTAGGCAAAATTTCCAATAAGTAAGCCCAAGGCCTTTCCTGCTATTCCATGCTGCTTGCATGTATATTGGCATTCCCCCTACTCCACAGAGGCTCCTGAAATACTGTCCTCTGTGGGTGTGCATTATAATCTCCAAAAGCCTTAGCTTTTCTGGAAAACAAGCTGGTTAAATCAATTCTTATTTGGCAATGTCCATTTAATCTACCCAGAGACAGCTGCATTTTTGAAAAAAGCTTAGGGCATCAGAGTTCCCCCTGTGACTCGGCAGGTTAAGAACCCACTGGTATCCATGAAGATACCAGTTCCATCCCTGGCCTCCTTCACAGGGTTAAGAATCTGGCGCTGCCGCAAGCTGTGACATAGGCTGCAGTCTCAGCGCAGATCCTTTGTGGCTGTGGCTGTGGCTGTGGTGTAGGCTGGCAGCTGCAGCTCAGATTCAACCCCCAGCCTAGGAATTTCTGTATGCCATGGGTGCTGCCCTAAAAAATCAAAAACAAAAAAACAAGCCCAGGGTGTTTAATTTAAAAAAACAAACAGGAGTTCCCGTCGTGGCGCAGTGGTTGACGAATCCGACTAGGAACCATGAGGTTGAGGGTTCGGTCCCTGGCCTTGCTCAGTGGGTTAACGATCCGGCGTTGCCGTGAGCTGTGGTGTAGGTTGCAGACGCGGCTCGGATCCTGTGTTGCTGTGGCTCTGGCGTAGGCCAGTGGCTACAGCTCCAGTTTGACCCCTAGCCTGGGAACCTCCATATGCCGCGGGAGCGGCCCAAAGAAATAGCAAAAAGAAAAAAAAAAAAAAAACAGATCAGCAGAAATTTAGGTAGCAAATAAACAGAAGTTATTCTTTTGTGTGGCAGAGTGTTCAGGATAGACTTAGGTCCTGTGCTCTTTAAATGACGACATTTAAGCAGCTGGGGAGCCCTTATTGGCACAATGACTAAAGAAGTCATTCACTGTGGCTTCCTTTATGGGGAGAAGATCCTTACACTGGGGACCTTTACTTCTGGATTTCCCCTTAGCTATACTTTTTACACTTCCAGCACCATGGCTCTGACTCTAGAAATGTCAGTCAGAAGTACCAAAATCAAAGATTTATCTTGCAAAAAAAGGTAAATAACTTCTACAGCTTTTTTTGTCCTCAGGGAGGAATTTATTATAAAAGAATATCTTTCAGATAATAAATTACTAAATTACAAGCTGTGACAGTCATATAACTTCCAGGAACTGGGAATTGTTTGCCTTATGATCCTAGATGCTTACAGACGATGAAGAATGGGCCCGGGATGGTGAAATCTATGAATAACCCTTGAATTGTACTTTTTGCCAGCTTTTTAGCCTATCTTACCTCAATTGTTTTATCAAAGATGTTAATAAGTAAGAAACCCAGCCAGTTTTACAGATACTGATCATACCACACTCTTCCAAGTGCCTTATTATGGTTCCAACATGGTGTAGATTTTAATGAGGCAAGATCTTAAAGCATAGAGAAAGGAGGAAATCAAAAAGCCTAGATAATCTATTCAATGAATGGCTCTTTCATAATTAACCACTTACAGTTTTTCCCTAAAATAAAATCCTTGACCTTGGCTTTTACAGTGCAGGGAACAATATTTTCACATCAATGCTGTAGGAAACATCTATTACCATTTATTAAACTATTGCTTTCTGCTGTTTCACTTGTCCCTAATGATTCTGTCTCAATTCTTCAAGCTCAAAGCAGGAAATAAAATGATGGAAAAATTGTCCCAGAAAGTACCAGAAGACCTTCGCTCAGACAGGTCTTCCGTTTAGATGAAGTTATGTGAGGAGTCCCCATTGTGGCATAGCGGAAACAAGTCTGACTAGTAACCATGAGGTTGCAGGTTCAATTTGTCGCCTCGCTCAGTGAGTTAAGGATCCAGTGTTGCCATGAGCTGTGGTATAGGTCACAGACACGGCTCAGATCTGGCGTTGCTGTGGCTGTGGTGTAGGCAGGCAGCTACAGCTCCAATTTTACCCCTAGCCTGGGAACCTCCATATGCCGTGTATGTGGCCTTAAAAAGCAAACATTAAAATAAAAAAAAAATAGATGAAGTTATATGAGATATCAGGAGAAACAAGAACCATTTCTTGACTCCAGCATTTCTTCTTAAAATATCACTCTCAGAAAATAAGCCCCAACTCCTCTGAAGCACAGTGAGAATTTTTCCTCCAAGCCTCTTCACACCCTGCCTCAATTAGGGCTTCATTGATACCCTCTGGGGAAAAGTGTGCTGGAGGAGCTGGAATTGCCAACATCAACAGCACCTCCAGAAATGCTGCTGCCAGACCCCCTGGGTGGTTAAAAAGGCAAGAATGGCCTCCCAGAGAGCTTGATCCCTGACACATAGGAATAAACACAGCTGGTTCTCCTTCACACTTAAGATAAGGGCGATAAGCCCAAGTCCTCAGCTCCCCAGGGTGGAGCAGCACCTCCTGCCGTGGGCCACCCCAGGACTAAGCAAGCCAAGGCCCAGCTCCAAACCACAACCCTTTGGCTGAAGTTCTTGGTGTTTCCACTGGCTGCTACCACCACCCTTGGCTTAACAATTAGGTCAGACCTTGTGCTGGCTCTCCTTTTCATCAAACTCCTTTATTTCTCTGTTCTCTTTTCCTTGCCACCTGCCCACTCAGGGCTTTAGAGAAATACTGAGTAGTCGGCTTGGACCCCTGTGAAACCTTGGGTGGTGGCTTCTTGCCTTGGTTAATTTCAAGGTTCCTTCACCTTCCCCTACTTCTTAAAATTTCCAACACTTCTCTAACCAGTGTCCTTAATAAATACCCCCTACTATCAGTCACAGGTTCTGGTGTCCCAACTGAACCCTGACAAATGCAAATACACCTTCACAATGGTTCTTTGCATGCTCCCCAAGTTTTTGCCGGTGTTTGAAGAATGGATGGTCTTGTCTTGATCCTCCACAATGTCCTCCTAGGTCCCTTGCGTCCCTTCTGGTCTTAAGGGATGTTGAACGGACATCTGCTGCTACAGTTGGTGATTCCAGCCATTTGCCTCCAGTCGACAGGTCCTCAAAATCTGATTTCTTCTGCTCCTAAGCCTCTGCCTCTGATTTTCTGGCCTCTGAGCAACTCCAAATCCCTTCAACAGGGCACAGGGGCTCAGAGATCTCCTGTAAACTGGGGGGTCCCCATGGCCTCAGGATTTTCCCCCCTCTCTTTCTTTCTCTTTCTCCACCACATCATACACATTTTTTATTGCCCTTTCTCCATTTTGGACGTGGTGCCAGTTTTGTTTTGTTTTTTTTAATTGAAGCATAGTTGATTTACAATGTTGTATTAGTTTCTGGCATACAACAAAGTGGCTCAGTTACATATATGTATTATGCATAATGTATATATATCATGTAGACACACCTTTATTTTCAGATTCTCTTCCACTATAGTTTATTACAAGGTATTGAGTATAGTTCCCTGTACTATACAATTAGGACCTTACTGTTTATCTCATTTATGTACAGTAGTGTGTATATATCCGAAGCTCCCAATTTATCCCTCCCCCTGCCTTCCGTTTAGGTAATAAGTTTGCTTTCTATGGCCGTGAGTCTATTTCTGTTTTTTCTTTTCTAAAATTTCTGTTTTGTAAATAAGTTCCTGTGTATCATTTTCTAATGTTTCACATATAAGTGATAGATGATACTTGTCTTTCTCTGACTTACTTAGTATGAGAACCTCTAGATCCATCCATGTTGCTGCAAATGGCACTATTTCATTCTTTTTATGACTGAGTAGTATTCCATTGTATGCATAAGTACCCCATCTTTATCCATTCATCTGTTGATGGACAGATGTTGATGCTTCCTTGTCTTCACTATTATAAATAGTGTTACTATGAGCATAAGTGTGCATGTAATTTTTAAATTAGAGTTTAAAAATGATCCAGCGGGATTGCTGGATCATAGGATAGCTCTATTTTTAGTTTTTTGGGGAACCTCCATGCTGTTCTACATGGTGGCTGCAGATGGCGCCCATTTAAATATAGGGTATCTAGGAGCCCACAGCCTTCCCTAGGCTATGCTCATGGAAATGGGTCGCTCACTTCACCATGTTCCTTCAGGTTTACACAGATGTTTCTACAGCCCAAGGCTCATCATGGCTCACCCCTAAGACAGTGGGATAAAGCAAGGACATTGGCATTTCATTCTCCCCGTCCCTCACTTCCTCCAGCCCATCTATCCAACTCCTCTTCAAATCAGAAGAAATTTCTTTTACTTCATCCTGTTTGACAGGGACTTGCCCCAGTTTATTTCTTTCTCTGTCAAAGTGTTATTTATACACATCACTCTCCTGGGAGTCATACTGACAGAGGGGCTACAGGAAAACATGATTTCAAGTTGGAGGAAAGCGGAATGAAAAGTAATTCACTTATATTTTAATATGTTACTCCCACTGCATGCTTCCTTTAGTATACGTATGTGCCCTTCAAAGGACATGTATTCTTATCTCAGTCAATTCTGCTTCTAAGAAAACGAGAGCCAGACCTCTGTCCTCCATGCATCCTCTAGGCCTGCGCTGTCTGATAGGGCAGCCTCCACCACCACAGGTAGCTGTGGAGCATTTGCAGCGCAGCTGATCTGCATTAAGATGTGCTGTAAGTGTCTCAGATTACCTATCAGGTCCTGAAGACTGAGTACTCAAAAAGAATGCAACTTACTGCATTAATAATTTTCACGTTGCATTAATAATTTTTATGTTGCTTATATAGTGAAAGGACAGTTTAGAGGTAATAGGGTAAGTAAAATATATTATTGAGATTAATTTCACCACTTTTACTTTTTACCATGACTCAGAAAATTTTAAATTACATGTGTGCACCCATCGTATTTCTACGCCAGCCACCAGCCTCATAACACATAAGACAGTTGCTGGTCATTCACTCTTGTACCCCTGGCTGGTACGTAGTGCATTTGCACCAATGCAGCTGTACCAGCTGTTTATCGATGTTGTTGGATTGGGTCAGTGCTGCCATCATAGATGGTTAAATATTTTTTTGTATCACCTGATTGTATGGCCATTGGCTAGCACAGGGTCAGCACATAGCATTGGATGGATGAATGAATGAATGCAAATTCAGATGAAGATTTCTTCAAGTCTCTAAAATTACCATGCAACTCTGACATGACCGATGACGATATAAATCTGTCACACTAACCAGATTTCCAATCTCTGCTCTGTGATAGAGGAGACTAAGCTAGAGTGAGTGTCACTTTAATGTCAAAGCACAAACAATAAAAAAGCCTCCCACCTCTTCTCTTGGGAGGGAGATTTAATTTCCGCTTTCAAACATGGTATTAGATGAGTGGCGAGACACCACACGCAATCCTGTGAGCCTCCCTGTTTCTACTCCCGGCCTAAGTGGCGCTAACAGTGGCATGATTGAAAAGTCCCAGGAGAAACTACTACCCCTAAAACACCCCCCTTTCTTTCCTTCTTCAGCTCCTCCCTGCTCACATTCCGTTATGTGCTGAATTCTGTGCCCCCTAAATTCATGTTGAAGTCCTCACCCCTGGGACCTCAGAATGTGACCTTATTTGAAAAAAAGGGTTGTCATAGATGCCATGAAGTTGGGATGAGATCATACCAAAGTAGAGTGGGCCCCTAGTGCAATGTGACTAGTGTGCTTACAAAAAGGGGACAAATGGACATAGATAAGCACACAGGGAGAGCACCAAGTGAAGAGGAAGACAGGGGAAAAAAAAAAAAAAAAAGAGTTCCCGTTGTGGCACAGTGGAAACGAATTCAACTAGGAACCATGAATCCCTGGCTCAGCAAGTTAAGGATCCGGCATTGCCATGAGCTGTGGTGTAGGTCGCAGATGCGGCTCAGATCTGGCATTGCTGTAACTGTGGCATAGACAGGCAGCTGCAGCTTTGATTCAACCCCAAGCCTGGGAACTTCCATATGCCATGGGTTCTGCCCTAAAAAGCTTCCCCACCAAAAAAAAAAAAAAAAAAATTACAGTTTTGACATTTGCCCATTGTTCACTATGTGCAGGTACAGTTCTAAGTGCTTTATATCTATTTGCTCATTTCATCTTCACAACAGCCCTATAAAATAGGTACAATTATTTCCCACATGTTGTAGAAGAAGTGGAGACTGATGGCTTAGTAGGCTAGTGGCTACAGCTCTGATTAGACCCCTAGCCCAGGAACCTCCATATGCCGTGGGTGCAGCCTTAAAAAAGACAAAAAGACAAAAAAAAAAAAAAAGATAAAGGCAGAAATCAGAGTGATGCTTCTACAAGCCAGGGAGGACCACCAAAGACTGCCAGCCAGCAAACCACAGAATCTACAGGCAGGCCTGGGACAGATCTCCTTCACAGCCCACAGCAGGAACCAACCCCACCCACACCTTGACCTCAGACTTCTAGCCTCCAGAAGTGTGAGACAACTCATTCCTATCGTCTGAGCGACCCAGTCTGTGATGCTTTGTTACAGCAGCCCTAAAAAAAGTAATGCATTCCCTCAGTCTAACTTAGGGTCCCATGCTTCTTTTTCATACTTTATGGTATTTATTAAATCTGTCCATTTTTGTTCATGTGCATCTGTTTGGGTAATATCCATGTCCCATTTTTCTCCAGGCTCCATGAGACACCATTGTCTGTTTTGTCCACCACCGTACACCCAACACTTAGAAACAAAGAGTCGCTCCACAAACATGTTTTAATAAAGACATGGGCTGTCCTACCATGGGAACCAGAAATGCGATGCCTACAGGATCACACACATGACTCCTCAGGAGGAAAAGTCGGAATGCCTGAGGACACATAGTAGTAGCTTATCTCTGCAGCTCCCCTTAATGAAAGTAAAATATGACGTTTGCTCACTGTCACCACTTCAGCATAGGCTAGTCCCTCAGATGAGCAGGATGGTATCTGGCAGGAGTAAGGAGTCTGAGATAAGTTCTAGGAATAGAGCCCTGTGACCCTGGAAACAGGAGGCCTAGAGAAAGCATCCCTGCATGCATGCATTTTTGAAGAGGCCATGGAAGATATTGCTCTAGGACCACAGCAACAAGATAAAGGCAGCCAAGCCCTTGGCAGAGGGAGGAGAGCCAACTAGAGAGACGCAAGCTGCATGATCCCATTAAATAGACTCGCCAGTGAGTGTTATTAATCCCATTTTATATGAGAAAACTGAAGTTGAGGGACTTTAAATCATTTGCCCAAGATCACACAGTTAGCGAGTAATAACCCAGAATTTAAATCCAGGGATTTGCTATCAGGATACTTTTCCAACTCCCCAGTCTTGCATACAGCTGCCCTGAATAACTTTCATGCTGTGATCACAAAGAATTGAAAAATCCATGTATTTTTAGAAAGCATTAGGAGTTCCCACCGTGGCGCAGTGGGTTAAGAGTCCGACTGCAGATACTTGGGTCACTGCAGAAGTACAGGTTCCATGCCTGGCCCTGCGCAGTGGGTTAAAGGATCTGGTGTTAACACAGCTACAGCGTAGGTCAAAGCTGTGGCTCGGATTCAATCCCCGGGTCAGGAACTTCCGTATGCCATGGGTACAGCTGTAAAAAAAGAAAGCATTATTTAGCAATGTTTTTTTACGTGTCTGTCTCCATCTAGTAGACAGCAAACATCTTGAGATAGAAGGACTGTCTGTCTCCTTTATATTTGCATACCCAAACCTAGTTAGGTTCTGCAATCCTACTACCTAACACAGGACCCAGCATGTAGGAGGAACTCCAAAATGTTTGTACGTGAATGAGCCAAATCAGCACTTGTTGCTCACCTATGCCTACTTTATATTTTTATTGAAATATAGTTGATGTGCAAAATTATCTTAGTTTAAGGCATTCTACATAGGGATTTGACATTTGGATACATTACAAAATGATCACCGTAAGTCTAGTAAACCTCTGTCCCCATATGATGTCGTTACAATATCATCAGCCGTATTCCTCAGTCTGTATGTTACATCCCCATGACTTATTATATAACTGGATGTTTGTAAGTCTTAATCCCCTTCACCTCTTTTCCCCACCCCACCTCCAATCCTACTCCCTTCTGGCAGCCACCCCTTTGTTCTCTGTAGCTATCAATCTGTCTTCATTTTGGTTTGTTTTCTTTTTTAGACTCCACGTATAAGGTCACGCTGTTTTTCTATTTCTTTTTTTTTTTTTTTTTCATATGGAGGTTCCCAGGCTAGGGGGTCTAATTGGAGCTGTAGCTGCCAGCCTACAACAGAACCACAGCAACTTGGGATCTGAGCCACGTCTGTAATCTACACCACAGCTCATGGCAACGCCGGATCCTTAACCCACTGAGCAAGGCCAGGGATCGAACCCACAACCTCATGGTTTCTAGTCAGAGTCGTTAACCACTGAGCCACGATGGGAACTCCGGTCATGCTGTTTTTCTCTGTCTGACTCATTTCACTTGGCATACTTCCCTCTAGATCCATAGCAAATAGCAAAAGCTCACTTTTTTTACAAATGAGTAATATACCATTTTATGTGTATACATCATGTCATCTTTATCCATTTGTCTGTCAATGGATACTTAAGCTTCTTCAATATCTTAGTTATTATAAATAATGCTTCAGTGAGCACCAGTGTGCATATATCTTTTTAAATTAGTGTTTTCATTTTCTTTAGGTAAATACCCAGAAGTGAAATTCCTGGGTCATATGGCAGCTCTATTTTTAATTTTTTGAGGAAAGTCCATACCATTTTCCATAGGGATTGCACCAATTTACAATCCTACCAACAGCGCATGGGGGTTCTCTTCTCCACATCCTCACCAACACTTGTTATTTCTTATTTTTTGATACCAGCTATTCTAACAGGTGTGAGGTAGTAGTTTGCTATGGTTTTGATTTGCATTTCCTGATAACTATCAATGCTGAGCATCTTTTCCTGTGTCTCTTGGCCATATGTATTTCTTTGGAAAAATGCTGTGGAAATGGAAAAAATGATTTTTTTGTCTTTTTAGAGCTGCATCCATGGCATATGGAGAGTCCCAGGCTAGGGGTTGAATCAGAGCTATAGCCTCTGGCCTACACCACAGCCACAGTAAAGCCAAATCCGAGCCAGACCCGAGCCAGACCATACCTCATGGCAACACCAGATAGATCCTTCACCCACTGAGCAAGGCCAGGGATTGCTCATGGATGCTAGTCAGATTCGTTTCTGTTGAGCCATGATGGGAACTCCCTGGAAAAAAATTTTAATGGCATGGAAATGCTAAATTTTTAAAAATTTTAGTCAGGTTTTTGTGGATTTTTGATGTTGAGTCTTATGAGTTCTTAGTATATTTTGAGTATTAATGCATATCAGATGTATTGTTTGCAAATATCTTCTCCATTCAGTAGGCTTCTCTTTCATTTTGTTGATAGTTTCCTTCACCATGCAAAAGGTTTGTACCTTGGTGCAGTCCCATTTGTTTATTTTTGCTTTTGGTTCCCTTGCCTGAGGTGACAGATCCAAAAAAAATATTGCTAGAGTGATATCAAAAAGTGTACTACCTCTGTTTTCTTCTAGGACTTTCATAGTTTCAGATATTACATTTAAGTCTTTAATCCACTTGAGTGTTTTTCTTTAATAGAGTGTGAAAAAGTTGTCCAATATGGTTTTTTGCATGTGACTATCCAGTCTGCAACACCATTTATTTCAGATGCTGGATTTCCCCATTGTATATTCTTGCCTCCTATGTCATAGATTAATTGACCATATGAGCATGGGGTTATTTCTGGGCTCTCCATTCTGTTTCATTGAGCTATGTTTCTGGTTTTGTTTTTTTTTTTTTGTGAGTGTCATACTGTTTTGATTATTGTAGCTTTGCAGTATAATTTGGAATCGGGGAGTGTGATGTTTCCAAATCTGTTCTTCTTTCTCAAAATAGATCTGGCTATTAGGGCTCTTTTTGTGTTTCTATACAAAGTTTAGAATTATTTCTGCTGATTCTGTGAAAAATGCTATTGGTATTTTGATAGCGATTGCACTGAATTTGTAGATTGCTTTAAATAATATGGTTATTTTAAAATATTAATTATTCCAATCCCTGAGTATGGTATAACTTTCTATTTGTGTCATTTTTAGTGTCTTTCATCAGTGTCTTATAGTTTTCAGACTACAAGTCATTTACCTCTTTGGTTAGATTTATTCCTAGGTATTTTATTCTTCCTGATGCAATTATAAATGGGATTATTTTCTTAATTTCGCTTTCTGATAGTTTGTTGTTGGTGTATAGAAATGAAATGATTTCTGTATATTGTTTATATCATAAAACTTCATAGAATTCATTTACTCATCCTAATACTTTTTGGTAGCATCTTTGGGATTTTCTATATATAATATCATATTAACCACAGTGACAGTTTTACTTCTTCCTTTCCAATTTGGATTCTTTTTTATTGCTTTTTGTTATCTGATTGTTGTGGCTAGGACTTCCAATACTATGGTGAACTTAGTGGTGAGAGGGTTTTATTCCTGATCTCTGATCTTAGAGGAAATGCTTTCAGCTTTTCACCACTGAGTATGATGTTGGCTGTAGTTTGTCATATGTAGCCTTTATTATGCTGAGGTATGTTCCCTCTATACCCGCTTCATTGAGAGTTTTTGTCATGAATGAACATTGAATTTTGTCAACAGCTTTTTCTACATCTTATTCAGCTCATCATATAATTTTTACTCTTCTGTCTGTTAATGCAGTATATCACATTGATTGATTTGTGCATCCCTCAGATAAATCCTAGTTGATCATGGTGTATGATCCTTTTAATGTATTGTTGAATTATTTGCTACTCTTTTGTTAAGAATTTTTGCATCTGTGTTCATCAGTGATAATTGGCTTATAACCATCTGCTACTTTTACTGTATGTTTGCCTTTATCAGTGGCATCTTTTTTTTATAATTTTCATATTTCCTTTTCTTCTCTGCTTAGAGAAGTTTCTTTAGCATTCCTCATAAAGCTGGTTTCATGGTGCTGAACTTGTCTGTAAAACTTTCTTTCCTTGAAATATGAATGATAGCCTTGCTGGGTATAGTATTCTTGTTCATAGGTATTTTCCTTTCATCACTTTGAATATATCATACCACTTCTAGCCTGCAAAGTTCCTGTTGAGAAGTCAGCTGATAGTCTTATGGGAATTCCCTTATATTTAACTAGTTGCTCTTTCTGCTTTTAAGATTCTCTGTATATCTTTAATTTTGCCATTTTAACTATAATGAGTCTTTGCATGAACTTCTTTGGATTGATCTTGTTTGGGACTCTCTTTACTTCCTGGCCCTGGGATGTCTGTTTCCCCAAGTCCCGTGAGGCCCAGCAGCATGCTCCTTGGTCGCCAGAGCTATGATGCTCTAGGGGTGCCCCCATGTGGGCTGCCTATACCCTTCTGTTGTGGTGGGCTGACTACTATGGGTGCACTGGCATGGAAGACTGGCCCTCAGCCAAGCAGGCTAAGAGGTCATACTCATGCAGTAACTGTGGGCCCACTGGAGGGTGAGATAGGCTTCCCAAGTGGCTGTCTATGTGACCTGGAAGAGTATGGGGCTGGTGCCATCACACAGATGGGCAAAGTCAGTTCCCCAAGTAGCTATCTATACAGTTTTTCTGGGTTGGGAAGAACTCAGGGCTGGTGCCAGCTGGCTCTTGTGTGGGGCCAAGTCCTTAGCACTTAATAGGTTAGAGGGTAGATTCCAAAATCGTACTGCCAGTGCCAGTGTTATAGTGATAGAACAAGCTCCCCAAAATGGCTGGTGCCAGTTTCTCCATCCCCAGAGGAAGCCCCAGGTGCCTTCTGCTTCTCTGGGAGGCTCTCCAAGATCAGAAAGTGGGCTGACCCAGATTCTTTCCAAACTACTGTGTCTGCGCTGGGAGTCAGAGCAGATGAGATTTCACACATACCCTTTAAAAGCAGAGCCTCTGCTTCCTATAGCCATCTGGCTCTCCCAAAGATGAGCCCTACTGGTTTTCAAAGCTAGATGTTTTGGGGTCTCTTCTCCCTGAAGCAAGACCCCCCCCCAGGTGGGGGTGCCCAGTTTGGGGCTCAGACCCTTGCTCCTTGGGGAGAATCCCTTTGATTGTCGTATTTCTCCCATTTATGGGCCAGCAACCCAGGAGTATGGATCCTGGCTCTCTCATATCCCCACCCCTTCTACCTGTCTTGTTGTGATTCCTTCTTTATGTCTTTAGCTGTGGAAAATATTTTCTGCTGGCCTTTGGTTTATTTAGTTATAGCTGCTCTGTAAGTAGTGGTAATTTGGGTGTGCCTCTAGGAGGAGGTGAGCTCAGAGTCTTCCTACTCCATCCTCACAGCTGCAACTCTATCTTTACACACTTTAAAAGAAATCAGTCTGATCCACCCCCTAGAATAAAGTCAATACAAACAAAAATAAACCAATGAGACCTAATCAAACTCAAAAGCTTTTGTACAGCAAAGAAAAGCATTTAAAAAATGAAAAGACAACCCACAGAATGGGGGAAAATCTTTGCAAATGATGCAACGAAGGCCTAATCTCCAAAATATATAAATAACTCATACAATTCAATTATAAAAAAAAACCAATTGAAAATGGGCAGAAGACCCAAACAGACATTCCTTCAAAGAAGACATACAGATGACCAACAGGCACATGAAAAAATGCTCAACATCACTAATTATTAGAGAGACAAATGCAAATCAAAACTACATTGAGGTATTGCTTCATACCAGTCACAATGGCCATCATTAATGAGTCAAGAAATAAATGCTGGAGAGCGTGTGGAGAAAAAGGTACCCTCCTTCACTGTTGGTGGGAATGTAAATTGGTACAACCACTATTAAAAACAATATGGAAGTACCTCAGAAAACTGAATATAGAACTACCACATGATCCAGCAATCCCAATCCTGCACGTATATCCAGACAAAACATTCATTGAAAAAGATACATAAATCCCTATGTTCATTGCAGCACTATACACAATAGCCAAGACATGGAAACAACATAAACATCCATCAACAGATGAGAGAGTTAAGAAGATGTGGTACATATATACAATGGAATACTACTCAGCCATAAAAAAGAACAAAATAATGCCATTTGCAGCAACATGGATGGAACTAGAGACTCTCATACTAAGTGAAGTAAGTCAGAAAGAGAATGATAAATACCATGTGATATCACTTACATGTGGAATCTAAAATATGGTACAGATGATCCTATCTACAAAACAGAACCAGATCACGGACATAGACAGCAGACTTGTGGTTGCCAGGGACGAGAGGAGAGGAAGTGGGATGGACAGGGAATTTGGAGTTGTTGGATGCAAACTGTAACATTTGGAATGGATGGGCAATGGGCTTCTACTGTACAGCACAGGGAACTGTATGTGATGGGTCACTTTGCTGTACAACAGAAATTGAAGAAACATGTTAAATCAACTATTAAAAAAAGAAATCAATATTAAAGGCTTCTTTAGTGTAAAACTTTCAGTGAAAGAACAGCTACGAAAGTACTAGCCTGTAATTGAACATTTCTCTTTTCTAGTTTTTTCTTGTAGAGTACTGCAATATAGTCATATTGCGTGTGAATAAAAAAGCAGGCAGTTCCACCCTATGGAAATTTCCCATTCTTAGTTCCCCAGCTGCCCTTTTCTAGATATTCATTCTCTCTCTGTCTTCTAGCTTATTATGCACAACTCTCCATTGACTTCCCTTTTGCACACCTACTCCAGTTTTGTTTGAAATTGGTTTTGCTGAGCCAAGACTTTTTATTTTAGTAAAGTCTCCAACTTAAACAATAGGTATTTTCAAATTAGATCTCTGTGAAAGGTAGATAACTTTAGACAGGAAGCTACTGGTGATAGACTTCGGGATAACACCTTCTCTCTCCTTATAAGGATACAAGAAGTCAACTGGTAGATGGACGAGCAGGATATAAAATTTCCATTTTCCAACCACGGTCTTGGGAAATTGGAATGATTTCCCGTGAATTGGAACATTCATGAGAATGTTGGCAAAAACCACATTTTTTTGTTTCCTTTACTTGCCCTTGAATGGGGAAAGGAAGACTGTCGAATACCAACTTGAAAAATATTATGCAAAGTGCTAAACATAAAGAATGAAGAATATCAGAAAGAATTTTAAAAATTAGTTTCTAATAGAGTAGTATCTTCATATTTCTAGAAAAAAAAAAGCACTGCTGCCATATTGATTTACTGCAAAAGTAATCATTCTGTGTTCAAAAGCCCCACTCACAAGAGAGCAAGTAAAATCCAACACCTACCAATTGGAAGCCATCCTATTTGTGTTCACCACTTAACAACACAAACTCAGAAAATGAGAAGATGTGGAAAAAGAAGTGAGGAACTGAGCTGAAGTTCTTTTGTTTGGTTGGTTGGTTGGTTTTCTTTTTGTCTTTTTAGGGCCGCACCACAGCATATGAAGGTTCTCAGGCTAAGGGTCCAGTCGGAGCTGTAGCAGCCAGCCTTCACCAGAGCCACAGCAATGCAGGATCCGAGCCGTGTCTGCAACCTACATCACAGCTCACTGCAATGCCGGATCCTTAACCCACTGAGCGAGGCCAGGGATTGAACCCGCGTCCTCATGGATGCTAGTCCAGTTTGTTAACCCCTGAGCCACTACAGGAACTCCTGAAGGTATTTCTGCTCTCTCTTTACATCTGAAACTGAAGTTAAATATTGCAGGGAAAGAGCTCACAGTGAGTCAAGTGCTCGTTAGTAATCCACGCTGGTCATAGGCTCAACAGTGGAGACTCAAGGGGCAAAACTCTTGCAGCTAGTAATTTGATATTCATGGTGTTCTGTCGCCATCTCCTGGAAGAAATGACCAAGGACACAAAAAGGGGTGCTAGGATTTCAGGCTTTAGTGAAGGTAATTTTCTTTCAATCTCAAGAAAGGTAAAGACTCTGCAGTCAGTGAAGATGCATGCTTGCATCCCCTTCCAGATGAATTAATGTAACATTGGGCAGCCAAGAAAGCTCAAAGGCAAATGTTCCAAACTCCAGCATCAGTTACTTGAGGGCAAGAGATAACATCAAACCAGTGAGTAATGAGCCTTTCGGAGTTGCCAGTCCCCAGAGAAGATCTGTGTTCTCATTAAGGAGAAAGATAGGAGATCCCATTTTGCAAGAGTCTATAGTACTATAGGAACACAGAGAGACTCGAAAAGAATAATTTCCACACTTTGAAAGTAATCATCCTGATCCTTGCTTCTTTAGTCTTAGAATTTAGCCAAAGAGTTCTAAGGATATTAAAACATTTTTAACAAGATTATGTGTTTTTCTCCAGATTAACTCTTATTCCCAAGGCTAGCTTGTGTCGGAGTTATGTACACAATGGCACAAACACAACCAAATGAATTGGAATGATTGCCTTTCTCTGCACTGGATCCCCTCAGCCTTCATTTCTCAAGGTTTGGTTTACATAACAAAGGATCATTGTGCAATATTTTAAAATATTTTAAAAGACACTTTTGTTTTCATCATTATGTCTTTTCCATCCATATCCTCATGCAACGAGTGAAAAAAAAAATCACAAAACTCTGGAGTAGAATATATTTTAGTCCAACCACTTCACAATCCCAAATCACAAGCTATATTCACACAGTGGGGGGGTGGAGGGGGCGGAATTCTAAGGTCTCCTCCTACTAACCATCACAAAAGACAGTTTAACCATCTGTTTCCTCTAAACATTTAGCCCCACCCTGCCCCACTGTCCTGATTTGGGGGGGAGTTTTACAGCTTATACAATGTACCAGTGTCCTAAAGTAACCAGAGATGGCTGATTTCCTTTCTGAATACTGATTATGCCTAGTCATAAAATGGAAAATGGAACACAGGTTTAGGATTTTAGAGCTGGAAGGGACCTTTTTAAAATAACTGATAGAAGCGATTTGCTGGTGATACCCGATGGCCACTTATGGAAGATGGCAGGTTGGAACTCAGCCTTGAACGATGTCAGGCTTCTTTAATTTTTTTTCCCCCTTCATTCAGCTTCTCTTAAAGACCTACCCTGTGAAAAGCACCATGAGGAACCTCCAAAAGATAAATTGTGTTCCCAAAAATCTCACTATGTTGTCTGAATTTGGCTTCCCAAGCTCCTCATAAACTGAAAGGAAGAGCACTGCGATTCCATAAGAAAGTTGATGCCTTACAAAGAAGCCTGGTCCTTCCCTGCTTTTTGCCTCTGAACAATGTATTTCATGTAGCATAATACTTACTAGGGTAATTGAATAGATTTAATCACCACCTGGGCATTCTTTCCAAAGCTGATGGCCAGGAGGAGAAGTGACCTTTGCACTGCCGAACTTCTTCTTGGGGTGGGAACTGTGCCCACACAAGGACGTCAACAATGAAATTGCAGCATCCCAAGCTCCCACTGAACCCATATTAGGAGTCAGAAGTTCAGTCTCCATAAATATCCAGAAATTGGAAATGCTTCATGTCCTACAACCAAATCTTGGGATCTTTTAAGACCATCCTTTCCTCCCCTTCATTCCTCTCCCTCCCTTACTGTGGAGTCTTGGTTGCTTCGATACCCCAGCCATTTGGGAAATCTTACTGATTATCCTTCTGCTATTTTTCCAGCTGAACACTTGTATTGCTTGTGTTAAATGACAAATCCATAGAGTTCAAACACTCAATCAAGATATACAAGGTTTTGATATTATCAATTCAGCAGTTATCTTTCAACTTTCTGCATCTCTCATCAAAATGAGATAGCCGCGCTCTAACTTGTCATTAAGACGGTACCAAAGGAAACTGAAAGGCTGGCTACCTTCATCAAATTCATTTCAGGAGTTCCCTTTGTGGCTCAGTGGGTTAAGAACCCAACATAGTCTCTGTCGGGATGCAGGTTGGATCCCTGGCCTCACTCAGTGGGTTAAAGATGCAGAGTTCAGATACAGCTCAGAATCAGCATTGCTGTGGCTGTGGTGTAGATCAGCAGCTGCAGCTTGGATTTGACCCCTAGGGTGGAACTTCCATATGCTGCAAGTATGGCTGTGAAATAAAAAATTTTTTTAATTTAAATTTAATTTAAAACATTATTTCAAAAGTTTCAAAAATACATCTAAACTGCCACTGATCCTTTCCTTGTAGATTTCACCAATATATTTCACTAATGAGTTGATTTTAGACAATTTCTCTTCTTCCACTCTGCCACCACAAACTCAACTTTCAGCACACAGAACTACTTGGAAGATTCCTTAAAAGTGCCAGTCTCTCTTGGGTCACCATGCTTCATAAATGCTCTTGCTTCCACTTCAAATGCCTTCCTTCTGACAGCCTGGATAATACCTACTTGTACTTTAAACTTGAGTCCTTCTAAGTTGCCTTCTCTTATCTCCTCTGGGCATTCTGGCGTCCCTAACACCTCTGAGCTCCTCAGAGACCCTGCTTATACCTCCATCATACCACCACCACATGTTAGGAAAATTAGTTTCCCCTCCCACAAGCTATACGCTCACTCCAGGAAGTGGTTAAGAGTCTGACTCTGTACCCACACTCAGGGTTGACTCTAACACACAGCAAACATTCTGCAAGTATTCACTAAATGGATGACCGTTCCTGATGGTTGAGACACTAAGGGGCCACCTTCCAGAGGCACAGTGCACTGCAGACAGACAGGGCAGTGGCTCCCTAGCCTGTTCACCCAGGCAGAAAAGCATGGCCACTTCCTTTCTTCCCTCCCCTTCTTGTCATCTGTCTGGGGTTCCAAAGAGCTCCATTTCTCATCAGCCAAAGTTTTAGATCCATCAAGAATAAGCCTTTCAGGGAGTTCCCGTCGTGGCGCAGTGGTTAACGAATCCGACTAGGAACCATGAGGTTGTGGGTTCGATCCCTGCCCTTGCTCAGTGGGTTAACGATCTGGCGTTGCCGTGAGCTGTGGTGTAGGTCGCAGATGTGGCTCAGATCCCGCGTTGCTGTGGCTCTGGCGTAGGCTGGCAGCTACAGCTCTGATTCGACCCCTAGCCTGGGAACCTCCATATGCCACGGGAGTGGCCCAAGAAATGGCAAAAAAAACAAATAAATAAATAAATAAAGCCGGTTTCTTTAAAAAAAAAAAAGAAAAGAAAGAAAGAAAAAAAGAATAAGCCTTTCAGAGTTCCTGCTGTGGCTCGCTGGTAACGAACCTGACTAGGACCCATGCGGATGCAGGTTTGATCCCTGGCCTTGCTCAGTGGGTGAAGCTGAGCTGGCGTGAACTGTGGTGCAGGTTGCAGGTGCATCTCAGATCCCACGTTGCTGTGGCTATGGTTTAGGCCAGCAGCTACAGCTCCTATTGGACCCCTAGCCTGTGAACCTCCATACGCTGCGGGTGCGGCCCTAAAGAGCCAAAAAAAAAAAAAAAGCATAAGCCTTTCATTAAAGTAGGTTACAACTCCTCAGCCTTCCCCGGCCTCCCTGGAGAACCGCTGACTCTTCTGAAGTCAAGCGACAAATAGGCCACCTGGACCCACGTGACCTGTCTCCTCACACATGTGGTCACATAGCACTATGCCAGGCGTACAGCCGACACTCGGGTATTATATGAATCTGAATGTTTTAGTCATGGCCTCAGCACGACTATCAGATCTTGCCCTTTTCTCCCACTCAACTCACTAAGAACTTAGGCTTTGTTATTTTTTTTCTCCTAGAGTCATCTTTGTTATAACGGAAGTCCTCTTTTGGTTCTAGGATAGAAATTAATTAATCACTTCATTTTTTTTCATCAATTTTTCAACGATTCTATAAAGTTACCCTTATTTTGTTCAGGGCAAGAGACTCTGCCCCCCCCCCCCCGCCCCCGATCCCTTAACATCTGAAGACCCTGTAACCGAGGGACACTCCAGCTCCCATATAAAGTGCTTTGATATCAATGTCAGAAAGAAGATTGGGCTGGTTAGAATAAGGACTTGATATATAGTCTCCAATGTTACTTATGATCTCTATATTCTATATTACAAAGTCTCAGTTTACTCCTTTTATCAATTTTGATGATATGCAGAGACAGTATATATACAAAGATCAGAATGTGTATACATATATTTTGAACATCAGTTTCTGTCTATCCATCACAAACACTTGGTTCCAATATCCCTCTTTCAGAAAAGCCTTTAAGTTTCCAACTAATTTACTTTATACTCTCTTAATACTATACTTTCGTCATATTCGAAACATTGAGCAATAATTTAATATTGAACTATATATTTTTTCATTTCCTCTCATACCCGCCACTGCTCCCAGCACTCAAGCAGCAGCTGGAGTTTTCTGGGTATGCTGCCCTTCGTCATAAAAGCCAATGCCTTCCAATTATAAAAGCCAGGAAATTGAGGGGGAAAAAATGACTTTCTGTTTTGTTTTTCTGGAGTAGAGGAGTTGATGTGTGTGTGTGTGTGTGTGTGTGTGTGTGTGTGTGTTTAAGTTCTAAGAAAATGAGCTTTAAATATCATAAGCCAAATCCTGGCAGACCTAGAGTACAGACTTTACACAGCAAACCCCACAGTGAAATGATAGAAGTTGCTATATTACTCCCCAGATAAAATAAGTAGTTTGACTAGAGAGTAGAAAAGGGAGAATTGGAGAGGTTGTGACAGCACAAATAAGCTAGAAGTTCCCTTCCTTCCAGAAAATGGGTCTAGCCCTTGAGGTTTCAACATATGATTTTTATAGAGACACAAATACTCCGTCCATAGCAGTCTGCTAGGAACTTAGGCCACTGAGCTTCCTTTGAGGAAAAGAGCAGATTGTTCTGAAAGAGACGGAGACTTAAGTCAAAACAGACTAAGTTACCTTGAATTGGAAAGACCAAGTTTACCATTACCCAGTGGAAATGAAGGCCTAGGAGTGGCATTAATTTTAATGAAATAAACATACACATTTTCAAATATATATTTAAAAGTAGATTAATGCTTTTCCAAGCCCTTACTCTATAAAAAAGAAAACCTAATGCGTTAACATTATTTATTCATTCAACTAAAAAATGAACGTCTATTCCACGCACTATGCTGAAAGCTGGGGGTACAAAGATAAATAAGCTGCCTTTAACAAAGTTATGGATAAATGCAAGAGACCCTATAGCTACATGTGTTAAGTACTATTGTAAAGATATATATATTTGTTTCCTGATGCTGCTGTAACAAATTACCACAAAGCTGGTGACTTAAAACTTTACAGAAATTTATTCTCTCCCAGTGCTGGAGACCAGAAGTCCAAAATCAAAATTGTGGTCAAAACAATATTTATTAAATTAAGAAATCCAGGAAGTTCCCGTTGTGGCTCAGCAGGTTACGAACCCGGCTAGTATACATGAGAACGCGGGTTTGATCCCTGGCCTTGCTCATTAGGTTGAGGATCCAATATTGCCATGAGCTGTGGTGTTAAGTTGTAGATGCAGCTCAGATACCTCATTGCTGTGGCTGTGGCATAGGTCAGTGGCTACAACTCCAACTCGACCCCTAGCCTAGGAATATCCATATGCTGCAGGTTGTGGCCCTAGAAAAAAAAGAAAAAGAAAGTAAAAAAATTTACACTATTTACACTATACTGTGGCCTTTTAAGTGTGCAATAGCATTACACCTTAAAAAAAAAAAAAAAAACAATGTATATGCCTTAGTTAAAAAATGTTTTACTGGAATTCCTGCTATGGCGCAGTGGGTTAAGAATCCAAGTGCAATGGCTTGGGTCATTGCAGAGGTATGGGTTTGATCCACAGCCTGGCACAGTGGGTTAAAGGATCCAGGAATGATGCAGCTGCATCTCAGATTCAACCACTGGCCCAGGAATTTCCACATGCCAATGGTGTGGCTATAAATATTGTGTGTATATGTATATATATATATATATATATATATATATATATATATATATATAGCTTAAAAAATGTAACCACCATCTGAGCCTTCAGGGAATTGTAATCTTTTTGCAATAGTAACATCAAAGATCACTGATCACAGATTACCTAACAAATACCATAATGAAAAATTTGAAATGTTGTGACAGTTACCAAAATGTAACACAGACACAAAGTGAGCAAAGGCTATAGGAAAAATGGTGCTAATAGACTTGCTGGACACAAGTTTCCATTTATAAAAAATGTAATATCTGTGAACCACAATAAAAAAGCACAATAAAACGAGGTATGCTGTGTACATAATTAAAATAACAATAAAATTGTGATCCTGAATCTGAGGTTGAATAAAAACAGTATTTCAGCATGGCATAGTTTTCTGTTTGCTGCCTATTATTAGTTGGATTTTTGAAATGCTTGACTCTTTAAGTTACTTTTAAAATCAACTTGAGCAGCCTATGATGGCATAAGATGTTTTTGAAAACAAATTCTCTGCATTTTGGTTGCATTTTATTCTAAAGTATTGAATCAAGGCGTTCAACAAATGGAGGACCCAAAAAAAACCCTTCAACTTGTGAAACATTTTAGGGAATTCTTTTTTGAAAACAAACTTCATAAACAGAGAAACTGTGAAATGTGCCCCTACAAAAATCACAGAAGTGAACAAATGTACCAATAAAATTTAAACAGTATACAGAATTTAATTTTAAAAGCCTCTAATTGCAATTTGGAAACTCTCAACTTGGGGGTGATAATTTAATGGAATTCCTACTTTTAATTGGATAAACCGGCATTCTCTTCCAGAAGAGAATGGAATAGAGTTGAGAAGCCTAAACTTTTGCAACATTTAAATTTTGGCAAAACATTTCAAATGAAGACAACCTTTTGAAGAGTTTTGTCATATAAGTCAGAAAAAGAAAAAAAAAAAAAGGTATTCTGGATTGGTGCAAAACTCTCTGGGCCAAAACTTTTACTCATTTTAATATATGAAAAACTGGAATTGAATTGTAAATCAACTATACTTCGATAAAACTTTACAAAATTAAAAAAAAAAAAAAACAAAGAATTGAGCATATCCTCCATTTAGCAGAATTTACTCTGACCTTACAAAGTATTCAACTCTGGCAGAGAAAACAAATATATTCTCATTTAAAATAGGGTCTTCAGAGAAAATTCAAAGGTATCAAAATTTTCCACCTTACCATAAAATCCAATTTTGAAAATAATAAGCAATTTCATGAAAATTTTAGGACCACATTGGGGAAAATGCATTATTTATTCAAAGCAACAGGAGGAGCACGGGAGGAGGTGAAACAGTGTCATAGAGTTAAGAACAGAGGCAACTAAGAAGCTACACCGGGCTCTCAGTAACCAGGAGTTCCGCATCTGCAGATTCAACTTATGGACATTTTGAGCCAATGGTTTGTTGAATCTGTGAATGGGAAACCCAAGAATATGGAGGGCAGATGGTACTATCAACTCTTACACAAGAGACTTGAACATCCTGGGATTTTGATGGCCATGGGGCCTCCTGGAACCAATTTCTCAGGCTACCAAGGGACCACTGTGATTAAAATATAGTAATAGAGTTCAAGCATAATTATCATGCTCTTTTTTTTTTTAACTCTCAGATCATCAGTAAATCTGCTTTAATATTTTTTAGAGAGATTTTTTTAAACGAATTTTTATGGAATTATGTCCAACAATGACATAAAAGTATATATTTTAAATTCATAGGATTTTAATGATTTTAAACTGCTCTTATCTCAAAAATAGTTTGGGGAGTTCCCCATTGTGGTGCAGTGGAAACCAATCTGACTAGGAACTATGAGATAGAGGGTTCGATCCCTGGCCTAGCTCAGTGGGTTAAGGATCTGGCCTTGCTGTGAGCTGTGGTGTAGGTCACAGATGTGACTCAGATCCTGAGTTGCTGTGGCTGTGGTGTAGGCCAGCAGCTGTAGCTCTGATTTGACCCCAGCCTGGGACTTTCCATATGCCACAGGTGTGGCCCTAAAAAGCAAATAATAATAATAATAAAAATAAATAGTTTGGTTGATAAGCTGGATTCTCATCTGAGCTCAGCCAAATTACAGATTGTGTAGCAACCTATGAGCGTGGAAAGGAGGCTTTCTAGGCCATGCTGCAGGGTCCTACTGATTCTGTCCTAATGTTCAGAGGATGGGACAGCGGGTAAGAGGAGAGAGGTGGGTGCAGCCAGGCAGGCAGACAGGCTGTCAGGCTCCCACCCCACTCCATCCAGAGCAATTCAGCTTATATCTCTTTTACCTATGGGATTTCCATGTAAGCTCTAATTTGAAGAAATGGTTCTCTAGCTAAAAATAAGCTTGAAAACACCACTGTGGGTGATGGAGCATCAGGGATGAGTTTTAAGCAGTGGAGTAACATGATCGGGTTTATGTTTTTAAAAGTCACTGTGGCAACAAGAAGGAGGATAGACACTTAGGAAAAGTCAACACTGGGATTTATGCTAAATCCACCTCTCCATTTCCCAGTGTGTATTTTTCATACGTGTCCATTCTCCCTCTCACAAACGACCCCCCAAATCGTGTTTCCAAATATGTGAGGATCTACACATTGAGTTATGATCAGAATGCCAGGAAAAGTTCTTTTTTTCCAGAAAGATGTCCAAGTACATATTTTTTAATTTTTTATCATAGTTGATTTACGATATTCTATCAATTTCTGCTGTACAGCCAAGTGACCTAGTTTTATATTTTTAATAATTTTTTGACAAGGCAAAAGAATTTTACATTACAATCCAAGGACCGTAAGGTAAGGAGGAAGGACAGCAGAACAATCCAACAAACAAAAACAGAAACTGAGAAACATGCTGAAAAGTCCTCTTTCTTTAGAGGACCTAATTTAATTTCAGTTACAAATCAATAAGAACTGTATTACATATATGTTTCCTTTTTTTGATCTAGCTGCCCTGATGCTCAGATGTAAAGTGTTTGCCTGTAGCAACTGATGTATTCTAGCTACTTGAAATATAATTTTTTCCTTATGTGGTTCCTTATTTTGTTTCACTTTTTCCTAAATTTCTGTTTCAAATGCCATTTGGAAGTACTGGATCTAAATCATAAATAATAACTATAAGAGTTCCCTTCATGAAACGAATCTGACTAGCATCCATGAGGATGCAAGTTTGATCCCTCGCCTCGCTCAATGGGTTAAGGATCTGGCATTGCCATGAGCTATGGTCTAGATCGCAGACATGGCTCAGATCCCTGAGTTGCTGAGGCTGTGGTGTAGGCCAGCAGCTACAGTTCCAATTTGACCCCTAGCCTGGGAACCTCCATACACTGTGGGTGCAGCCCTAAAAAGACAAAAAAAAAAAAAAAACCTGTAATGATTGTTAACATACAGGATGTACATGGACCGGCAGTATTCTAGACTCCTTATATATATATTAACTGATTTAATCCTCATTGAAACTAAATATGGAACTCTCTCTGGCTTTGGGATTAGCAAACTTATTTATAAAACATTGGTGACATCAAAGGACATCTGTTTCCCCTTATCACCAGTATAACTTTACTAATCATGTCTATGCTTAAAACCCATCAAAGCATTGAAATAGCCAGTTTCAAAAAATAACACTAATGAACTGAAAAATCAAATCATTGAAGTTACCTCCCTGAGCCTCAACTCCCTCTTATGTAAAATAAGTAAAAATAATGACACATAGCAAAGGCAGCAGCAGGTCCAATGAGAAAATTAATGTAAAATCATGTTGAACATTTGAAGGGGGTAAACACATGTTATTTTTATTCTGCAAAAGAGACAACAGGGAGGGCTTTGCTGTCATCATGCACCTCTCATGCATTCCTTTGGCAAGTCATTCTGCGCAATAAGTCCACAACTTGACCACTTTTCAAGTCCTCCGCCCTGGTCCATGGCACGCACCATCATCTCTTACAAGGACCATCACCACAGCTTCCAAAGGTGTTTCCTGATTCACCGGTATTTCCTCCCCTACACAGCAGACAACAGAGTGATTCTCACCCCCCCTTTTATTTATTTATTTATTTATTTATTTATTTATTTTGCCTTTTTAGGGCCGCATTCGCAGCACATGGAAGTTCCCAGGGTAGGGGTCAAATTGGACCTACATCACAGCCACAACAATACGGGATCCAAGCCGCATCTGCAACCTACACCACAGCTCACGGCAATGCCACATCCTTAACCCACTGAATGAGACTAAGGATTAAAACCAGGTCCTCATGGATACTAGTCGGGTTCGTTACCCCTTAGCCACGACAGGAACTCCCAGAGTGATTCTTTTAAAATACAATGCACCTCATACCATTTCCCTGCACAAAACCCTCTGAGGTGGACAGAACACTGACCTTTCAAAACGTCTGAGTCCCAATACCAACACCTGTGAATACGTTCCCTTCTGTGGCAAAAGCATCTTTGCAGGTGTGGTAAAGGATCTAGAGGTGAGAGGAGATTATCCTTGACTTTCCAGATGTAATCACTGGGCTCCTTATAAGAAGCAGCCAGGAGTTCCCGTCGTGGCGCAGTGGTTAACGAATCCGACTAGGAACCATGAGGTTGCGGGTTCAGTCCCTGCCCCTGCACAGTGGGTTAACAATCCGGCGTTGCCGTGAGCTGTGGTGTGGTTTGCAGACACGGCTCGGATCCCGCGTTGCTGTGGCTCTGGCGTAGGCCAGTGGCTACAGCTCCAATTCGACCCCTAGCCTGGGAACCTCCATATGCCGCGGGAGCGGCCCAAAGAAATAGCAAAAAGACAAAAAAAAAAAAAAAGCAGCCAGAAGTGTCAGGGTCAGAAGAGACATGACAACAGAAAGAGAGGTTGGAGGGGGGCCTTTGCTGGAAGGGGGCCACCAGCCAAGGTATGTGGACAGCCTCTGGAAGGTGGAAAATCCAAGGACCAGATTCTTCCCTCATGTCCCCAGAAGAAAAACAGCCCTGCCACCACTTTGATTTGAGCCCCATGTTTCAGATAGAATTGGGTCTCCCCACAAAAATATGTGGGTGTCCTAATCCCCAGTACTTCAGAATATGACCTAGTTAAACAAAGGATCCTTACAGAGGTAATCAACTTAAAATGAGGTCATTAGGGTAGATCCTATTCCAGTAGGACTGGTGTGTTTATAAAAGGGAGAGATGAGGACAGAGATGCACACAGGGAGAACTTGATGTGACGATAAAGGCAGAGACTAGGGTGATGCTCCTCCAAGCCAAGGATCCCCAAAGACTGCCAGTGAACCACCAGGAGTGACAAGGGAGACCTGGGACAGATCCTTGCCCACAGCCCCCAGAAGGAGCAACCCTAGTAATACCTTGATCTCAGACTTTCAGCATCCAGAAGTGTATGACAATAAGGCACCTCACTGTTTAAGGCACCTCCTTGTGGGGCTTTTTTGGCAGCCTCAGCAAACAAGTGCACCCCATAAGATCCACTTGGGATGGGGGGCCTCCTGAACTGTAAGATAATTTGTAGTGGTCTAAGCCACCAAGTTTATGGTAAATTATCATAGCAGCCATAGGAAACTAATGTATTCTCCCAAGTCTTCCCATCAGAAGGGCTAAAATCGGAAGTCCTCGCTACAGCTTCACAGCTTCCAGCTTGACACTTCCTCTCTGACTTAAATCTTCCACTATCCTCTCCTCACTCCTTCTGTCCCAGCCCCACTCTTTCCTTACTGTTCTTGGAACAGCCTCGCTCGTTCACCCCAGGGCCTTTGCACCTGCTGCTGCTTCTGACGGAAATGCTCTTCCTCCTCACATGGTCCCTTACTTCTTTCAGGTCCCTGATCTTAGATCATCTTATCAGAGAAGCCTTTTCGTAACATCCTAGTAAAATAGCCCTATCTCCTTTCTCTGCGGTAGTTTTCTTAGCATTTGTCACCCTTTGCATGTTATACACGTGTTAATTTGGGATCATCATCTCTCCTTGCCCTCATGAAAACATAAGCACCTTGGAGTTCCTGTTGTGGCTCAGCAGGTAAAGGACCTGACGTGGTCTCTGTGAGGATGTGGGTTCAATCCCTGGCCTCGCTCAGTGGGTTAAGGGTTCAGCATTGCCACAAGCTGCCACATAGGTTGCAGATGTGGCTCACCTCTGGTTTTGCTGTGGCAAGGCCCCAGCGACAACCCCAATTCAACACCTGGCCCAGGAACTTCCATAGGCTGCAGGTGCGGCATTGAAAGAAAGAAAGGGAAGGAAGGAAGGAAGGAAGGAAGGAAGGAAGGAAGGAAGGAAGGAAGGAAGAAAGAGAGAGAGAGAGAAGCACCTTGAGGGCAGGGAGGTGTTGGTTTCATTCCTGTGTCCCCACTACCTGTTAAGTTTCAGGCACATAGGAAATATTCAAGATATTTTTTCTTAATTGAATTAATCCCAAAGTTCTGCTATATTCTCCCTCTAAAGTTATTTCTGCTTAAGCTATTCTTGGTATCTTTGTCTTGGGACATATAAACAATGAAACTATGAGTTCATAAATACAATATCCCAGGTGGCCCTCATAAAAAAAAAAATGGGGGAGTTCCCATTGTGGCTCAGCGGGTTACTAACCTGGCTAGTACCCATGAGGATATGAGTTTGATCTCTAGCCTGGCCCAGTAGGTTAAGGATCTGGCATTGTCATGAGCTGTGGTGCAGGTCACAGACATGGCTTGGATCCCATGTTGCTGTGGCTGTGATGTAGGCTGGCAGTTGCAGCCCCAATTCCACCCCTAGCCTGGGAATTTCCATATGCCTCAGGTGCGTCCCTTAAAAAAAAAAAAGAAAAAAAAAGGCAAAAAAAAATTTGGAAAGAGATGAGCTCACCAGGGAGGCAGCAGCACAGATTTCCTGCAGAACTTCAAAACCTTTCAAACCAGAGTCAAAAGCATGTCAGGGCAGACTGCTCCTGATCAGAGAAACCAATCAAGATATAATGACAGTTTAGGACTTATAATTAATCTCAAAAGACTAGCTGGGCAGTTAAGCCTGGGTTTGGAACTAGATATTAAAATATTTTTAATTTACTAAGATATTTTTAACACAGTAATAAAATGGAGAAGACTTCATCAGGAATTCAAAAGTAATCCTAGTTTTCAAAAGCACTCTCATTTTCAAGCTCTCCATTTAATAGGATATGACTATGGGTGACAACATAGGCAGCCTCACACCAGAAGTTATGATGTGGGTACTCGGGCTAGAGAGAGCAGCTAGAAGGGAAAGTGCTTCTCAGTCCCTTGCTTGGATGTTGTTGTCTTCAACTTAGACATCAGATCACAGGCCACACCTAAATACAGGTGAGGCTATAAGGGTTCTTGTTTTCATCTCTGTTTTAACAATCAAATCATTATCTTTGTTTATTTGTATTCTCATAGGCTTAGGACTTGTAAAGCCAAACATAAGCAAAAGGAAGAATGAATGCGTCCATTCTTTTATTTTTATTATTATTTTTTTTTTGGCTTTTTTTAGGTTAGGGCTGACCCCACGGCATATGGAGGTTCCCAGGCTCGGGGTCAAATCGGAGCTGTAGCCGCTGGCCTATGCCACAGCCACAGCTGATCTGAGCCATATCTGTGACCTACACCACAGCTCATGGCAACGCCAGATCCTTAACTCATTGAGCGAGGTCAAGGATCAAACCCACGTCTTCATGAATGCTAGTCAGATTCTTTTCCACTGAGCCATGACAGTAACTCCAACATGTCCCTTCTTAAACACGCTTCAACCAAGTGTCTTCAGTTACTGGTCACTGCTGGACATACATCAGTTGGGAACATAGTATGGAATAACTTCATCTCACCTCTTGGGAAATTCTTCTAGCCTCCTCAAATCCCCATATCTGTAATTGCCATTGTAAGAGGAGGAAAACGTCTGCCCTCCTAGATACTGTCAAGAGAGACTGAATGATGGGCTAATCGGATGGGTCAGACTCTCAGATACTCAATGCGACATGTGCGCGCTAATAGATTTTAAGCAGCCCTTGTCTTGCACTGAGTCCTTAGCCCCTGTTCACTCTCTACAGCAGGAATAGCTGCCTATTCCTACAGTCTGGGCTGCCCCTTTCCCATCACATGCCCCAACCTGTTGTTCACCAGGAGGCCAGGCAGAAGTGGTTAAAAAAAAAAAAGATTCCAAACTTTGGATGTAAGTTTGAGGGGAGCTAGGAGTTTCCATTTAGGCCTCACACTGAAGCCAAAAGCTCCCTCCAGTTATAGATTGTCCCCCTCCCCCCCCAATCATGAAGGGATCCTTTGTTTCCCATCTGCTGTTGGTCCTTCTGTCTGTCTCCCTCAGGCTTTCCTGGGTCCCTCCTGCCAAATACTATTAAAACCCTGCCTTTTACTTCACTGCTCATATAATTTCACCCTACAGTAGAAAAAGAAAACAGAAACTCTGAAATGATCCCTTGGGTTCCTTAATGAGCATCAGAACACACCTTGCCCTTGGCTGAGAACCACTTGGCTGGAGGCTGGGCACCATTACCACTTAACCACTCTCCTACATTTATTTTTTAGTCTTTCTAGGGCTGCCCCTGTGGCATACAGAGGTTCCCAGGCTGGTGGCCCAATCCAAGCTATAGCCGCTGGCCTACGCCAGAGCCATAGCAACAAAGGATCTGAGCCACATCTGCCACCTACACCTACACCACAGCTCACAACACCACCAGATCTTTAACCGACTGAGCGAGACCAGGGATCAAACCTACATCTTCATGGATACTAGCTGGGTTCATTAATCACTGAGCCACGAGGGGAACTCCACTCTCCCACATTTAAATAACATGGGACTACATTACAGCAAAATCACATGAACCTGCAGTGCTGCTTGGAAGCCGTCAAAACTGCACACAGTCCTCCCTTGATCTGCAGGGGAGACTGGTTCCAAGACCCTGGAGGATACCAAGACCCAAGAATGCTCTAGTCCCTGATAGTCGGCTCCTGTATCTGTGGTTCCTCATCCTTGGATACAGATGGCTGCCTGTATCTTTAACACAAGATGCTTAGGGCCCACTGTTTTATTCTCAGTAATGTGATGTTCCGTAAATTCCTGCAGGCTGTATAACTTAGTTGTTAAGCCTAACAACTGGCTGAACAGTTAGGCACCCTGGGATAGAATTCTGGATCTACCATTCACAAGATATGTGACCTTGCACCAATTCCTTAGGACTATACTGCCTCAACTCTAAGAGGGCAAAAATAACACAGTTGACGCTCTCTCTTTTTTTTTTTGTCTTTTTCTAGGGCCACACCCCGGCATATGGAGGTTCCCAGGCCAGGGGTCAAATGGGAGCTACAGGCCTACACCACAGCCATGCCAGATCCAAGCCACATCTTCAACCTACACCACAGCTCACGGCAATGCCAGATCCTTAACCCACTGAGCGAGGCCTGGGATTGAACCTGCAACTTCATGGTTCCTAGTCAGGTTCGTTTCCACTGTGCCACAATGGGAACTCTGTAACACCGTTGACTCTTGAAAAACCCACAGTAGGAGGAAGGGTGGTTAGGGCCCCCGACCTTCATCGTAGTGGAAACTTCGCTTACAGTGGCCCTCCAAATTTGAGGTTCCTCCATATCTGTGGATTCAACCAAGGAGGATGGGACAGAACTATAGTATTTACCATTGAAAAAATCCACATTTAAGTGGCCTCCTGTCGTTCAAACCCATATTATTCAAGGTTCAGCCCTACCTACCTGATCAGGTTTTTCTCAGGATTAAAAATCATTTGCCATGTAGTATGCACGCAGTAAGTGTTAAGAGTGATTGCTATTGTTGTTGCTATTATTATTTCATTACCAAATGAATTAGTCTCAGCAAATGCAGAAATGATGAAAACTTAATAATGTTCTTTCAAGAGTTCCCTTTGTGGCTCACCAGTTAACGAACCCGACTAGGATCCATGAGGATGTAGGTTCGATCCCTGGCCTCTCTCAGTGGGTCAAGGATCTGGCATTGCCAGGAGCTGTGTGTAAGCCACAGACATGACTTGGATCCTGAGTTGCTGTGGCTGTGGTGTAGGTCAGCACCTGTAGCCGAAATTTGACCCCTAGCCTGGGAACTTCCATATGCCACTGGTGCAGATGGTGCAGCTCTAAAAAAGCAAAATAACAATAATAATGATGATGTTCTTTCAATTATTATCGTAATTTAGAAACATGTAAAAGTAAAGCAATCTAATAGTTTAACATGCAGAAATAGCACATACACTAAATAAAACAACCAACAAATCATCAGAGGTGTGCCCACCCAACCAAGCCCAAGTTCCTATCCTAGAGTCTCAGAGAAAAATTGCTTTTAGTAGCCATTGACCTCTGTACAAAAGAACAGAAAGGGGTGTTCCTGCCATGGCACAGTGGGTTAATGATCTAGTTTCTCTCTGTGGCATTGCCAGTTCAATCTCCGGCCTGGGACCTTCCATATGCCAGGGGTGTGGCTGAAAAAGAACAGAAAGCATGACAAACTGGTCTGTTACTTTTCTATTGCTGCACAATGAATTACCAAATTTTAGTGGCCTAGAACAACACAGATTGTGATGTCACAGTTTTTACAGATCAGGTGTCCAGGTGCAGGTGAGCTGGGTCTCCCTGTGACTGCAGTCCCCCTTGAGGCCTGGATCCTCTTACAAGCTCACCAGTTGTGGCAGATTCAATTCCTGCGGTTGTAGCACTAAGCCTTCATTTTTCTTACTGACTGTTGGCTGGGACAGGCTCTCAGTTATTTGTTGAAAGGTTGTGGTGTAACTGTTCTGGGGAAGATACTGGGAAGGAAAGCGAAGGAGAAGAGTGGCCTGAAAATGCTAAATCCACACCTTCCCTAATAAGAAATTGATGAAGAATTGCATAATCATGGAGTTCCCGTTGTGGCAACTAGGAACCATGAGGTTTTAGGTTCGATCGCTGGCCTCCCTCAGTGTGTTAAGGAACCAGCGTTGCTGTGAGCTGTGGTGTAGGCCGGCAGCTGTAGCTCTGATTAGACCCCTAGCCTGGGAACCTCCATATGCTGCAGGTGCAGACCTAAAAAGCAAACACACACACACACACACCACACACACAAAAAGAACTGGATAATCAGGGGATTCCAATGTAAGTACATTAATGAGAAATCTGGAAGTCAATGTTGAAAGGGATAAGAGTGATGAAAGTTATTGCCCCTGAAGATTCAGATGCTGCCAAGAGTTGACATTTTCATTATAAGCTTCAAGCACTCTTTGCCTTTATAAAAGTATGTGCATGTATAACTTTAATAAAAAAATATAATTTTGGAGTTACCGTTGTGGCTCAGCAGTAATGAATCCAACTAGTATCCATGAAGATGAGGGTTCAATTCCTGGCCTTCCTCAGTGGGTTAAGGATCTGGCGTTGCTGTGAGCTGTGGTATAAGCCAGCAGCTGTAGCTCTGATTAGAGCCCTAGCCTGGGAACGTCCATATGCTGCAGGTGCAGCCCTAAAAAGCAATTAAATAAATTAAATAAAAATATAATTTTAAAATATCTGAGATAGGGAAAACACTAAACAAAGAAAATATGAGAGTGCCACCTCAGGTAAAAATATAGAGATATCCACCTCTTGCACTATTATATTTGAGCATCCCAAAGAATATGTAGCAGTGAAAGATGGGGTTTCCTTTTATTGCTAAAGTAATAGACATGTTATGTGCTTGCCTGCCATGTGCCAGGCATTTTGAATATGAAGATGAGTGAGAAACTGGTTTTGTCCTCAAAAGAACTTGCAGTATAATTGGAGAAATAAATGCAAAGAATTCCAGTTAATGGAGTTCCCATCGTGACACAGCAGAAACGAATCCGACTGGGAACCATGAGGCTGTGGGTTCAATCCCTGGCCTCATTCAGTGGATTAAGGATCTGGTGTTGCCGTGAGCTGTGGTGTAGGTCAAAGATGAGGCTCGGATCTGGCGTTGCTGTGGCTGTGGTGTAGGCCAGCAGCTCTAAGTCTGATTTGACCCCTAACCTGGAAACCTCCATATGCCTTGGGTGCAGCCCTAAAAAGAAAAAAAAAAAAATTCCAGTTAAAGGAGATAGATGTGCCATTTTATATATTTTTTAAATTCCTAAATAGTCTTCCTAACTACTTTTTTCCTGTTTATCCCATAAAGCTGCCTGATTCCTTGCTATCTCAAACAGAACTCTCTGACACCTAATCTCTGTCCTCTCTTTTTTAAAAAATTTTAAATTGAGGGATAATGTGCCGAGACCAGCTCAGCAGGTTAGGGCTGAAGAACGGGTGCTGTGAAACTTAAGGAAAAAGTTACCATAAATCAAGACACAGAGACATTTATCTTAATTAAAGGTGGGAACCGGGGGACTCGAGGTCTCAGGGACCAAGAGCCCTGCCTCAAGAAACCACACTGCTTTTATTGTGCTCTTTAGGATTACAAGTGAGGAGGGGGTTGTAGGTGCAGGTAGGGTTTTGTTTTGTTTTTTTATTTTTTTATTTTATTTATTTTTTCCACTATACAGCATGGGGACCAAGTTACACTTACATGTATACATTTTTTTTCCCTCCCCTTGTTCTGTTGCGATATAAGTATCTAGACACAGTTCTCAATGCTACACAGCAGGATCTCATTGTAAATCCATTCCAAGAGCAATAGTTTGCATCTGATAACCCCACACTCCCGATCCCCCAACCCCAGCAGCCACAAGTCTACTCTCCAAGTCCATGATTTTCTCTTCTGTGGAAGTGTTCATTTGTGCTGTATATTAGATTCCAGTTATAAGTGATATCATATGGTATTTGTCTTTGTCTTTCTGACTTATTTCACTCAGTATAGGGTTTTTTTAATTATTTTCAAAGTCACATAGCCGGTAGCTGATTAAGCTTTTATTCTGACCTTTAGGCATTTAACAATCATTAGCATTGAGGTTTGCACCTCGGTTCTCCTTGCTAATGCATATCCTGCTAATGACCCCTCATAAACCCCTTGGGGCCATAAGGCTCACCTTCCTCTTATTCTTTAGAGGACATATCATGCTGTGCAAAAGGCATGCCTATCTGCAAAGGTCCGGCAAGCCTAGACCAAAGCATTATGTCCTCATTCAGCTGACCACATGTATAACTGATGCCTTTAGGTCTTTGTTCTTAAGCTTAAGTCATTTACCAGCACTGCAACTGTTTTTTGAGCAGAAATATGGGGTAAAGTAAGGCAGGACAAGAAGGAGTTTCCAGCATAGGAAATAGAAGCAAAGAGGCTAAGAAAATATTGTAGAAATATGTCTCGCGACAATAACGTACAATATTATACAAATTTCAGTTGTACACGGTGGTTTCTCCTTTTTTAGTTTTGACTAGTTTTTATAGGGGAGTCTATACTTATTTCCTTTTTTTTTTCTTCTCCCTTTTTATTGGCCACATCCGAGGCATATCGAAGTTCCCGGGCCAGGGATCAAATCCAAGCTGCAACTGCCGTCCATGACACAGCTGCAACAATGTCAGATCCTTAACCCACAGTGCCACAGTGGGAACTCCTTCCTAGTTTCACTTTTGCTCTTAACACATTTAGCTGTTACATCCAGAACTGAAACTATTCACCAGATCACCAGATCTTTGAGTGCTTTTTAGACCTGAATTTTTTTTTTTTTCCACAGTTCTACTACCATTTGACCAAGCTGAAGCCTCATGGCTTCCAGGTCCAGAGCGTTTGAAAGGTTTACCTTTGAAATCTCTAGCCACTAAATCTTTTTCCACCAGCTCATGAACGTTGGGCTTCCCAAACTCACCCTATACCCCTCTTGGTTGTCTCCATTGCAAACCAACCACTTCAAATAACTCTGTGGTGACTTCCAATGTTTTTTTTCTCCTAGATCCCACAAACACATTGAACACAATATGTGTTTATTTAAAAAACCTGTTACTCCCCCTGCATTCTCCCCCAAGACACTATCATCTCTATCCATTCATGAAGAACACTGAGAATCAACCTCTCAAACAATTCTCACCCACTTCTTGATAGGGCGCTAAGTTCCATAAAGTCCACCTTCTAAGCATACGTCCTCCTGTCTCCAACCCTACTAACGTAACTCCAGTTCAGAGCTTTATCCTTTTTTTTTAGCCTTTTTTCTTTTTTATTTATTTATTTATTTTTTTTTTAGGGCTGCACCTGCAACATATAGAAGTTCCCAGGCTAGGGGTCAAATCAGAACTGCAGCTGCCAGCTTACACCACAGCCACAGCAACGCCAGAGCCAAGTCGCATCTGCAACCTACACCACAGCTCATGGCATTGCCAGATCATTAACACACTGAGCGTGGCCAGGGATCGAACCAGCGTCCTCATGGATACTAACAGGGTTCGTTTCCACTGAGCCACAAAGGGAACTCCTGCTGAGACTTTTTTAGAGCAGTTCTGAGTCCGTCATAAAAGTGAGAGGCACGTCTAGAGATTCCTCATATATCCACTATCCAACCCCCGCATGGGTAGCCTCCCCCATTGTCAACATCCACCAGAGGTGGTACATTTGTCCTAACTGACAAACCTACATTCACCATCATACTCACACTAAGTTCATATTCACTTAGGGTTCTTTTTTTTGGGGGGAGGGCCACACCAGTGACCCCAGGCTAGGGGTCGAATCAGAGCTACTGCTGCCGTCCTCAGCCACAGCCCTGCCAGATCTGAGCTGCATCTGTGACCTACACCGCAGCTCTTGGCAACACCGGATCCCTGGCCCACTGAGCAAGGCCAGGGATCGAACCCACATCCTCATGGATACTAGTCAGATTCATTTTCACTTTGCCACAACGGGAACTCCAGGGTTCATTCTTAATGTTGTAAATTCTATGGGTTAGGGCAAATGTATAATGACACATATTCATCATTATGATATCATCAAGAATATTTTCACTGCCCTGAAAATCCTCGACACTCTGCCTATTCATCACTCCCCACCCCCCAACGACCCCTAACAAACATTCATCTTTTCTCCTGTCCAAAACATTTTGCCTTTTCTAAAATATCATGTAGTTGGAATCATACAGTTCTTAGACATCAGATTGGCTTGTTTACTGCATAATATGCATTTAAGTTTCCTCCATGTCTTTTCACGACTCAATACAGCGCATTTCTTTTTAGCCCTAAATAATATTTCATTGTCTAGATGCACCAGCTTACTTTCCCATTCACCCACTGAAAGATGCTTGGGCTGCTTACAGGTTTTGACAATTATGAATAAAGCTGCTGTAACATCCATGTGCAAGTTTTTGTATGGACATAAGTTTTCAACTCCTTCGGGTAAAGACGAAGGCGCATGATTGCTAGATTGCCTGGTAAGATATGTTTAGTATTTTAAGAAACCACCAAACTGTCTTCCAAAATGTCTTATCAGCCTGTGTTCCCACCAGCAATGAATGAGACTTCTTTGCTCCACATTCTTACCAGCATTTGGTGTTGTCAGAATTCTGGATTTTTGGCCACTCTAATAGATGGTAGTGGTATTTCATTGTCGTTTTAATTTGCATTTCCCTGATGGCATTGGATGTGGGGCATCTTTCCATGTGTTCATGTACCATCTGTAGATCTTCTTTGGCGAGATTCCTTTTAAAGTCTTTGCAAATTTTTAAAATCAGGTTGTTTAATTTTGCATGGTATATATTCTAGGTTGGTGGTTTTCTCAGTACTGAAATTATTTCACCTCACTCTTTTCATGTGGCTTTTGAGAAGTCAGATATAGTGCTTATCTTTGTCTTTACATAAGTAAGGTTTTTTTCCCTCTGGATTTCTTCGGGATTTTTTCTTTCTTTCTTTTTTTTTTTTTTTTTTTTTTTTTGCTATTTTAGGGCTATATCCACAGCATATGGAAGTTCCCAGGCTAGGGGTCAAATTGGAGCTACAAGCTGCTGTCCTACACCACAGCCACAGCAACATCAGATCCAAGCCACATCTGTGACCTACACCACAGCGTACAGCAACGCCGGATCTTTAACCACTGAGCAAGGCCAGGGATCGAACCCACATCCTCATGGATCCTAGTCGGGTCTGTTAACTGCCGAGCTACGAAGGGAATCCCGAATTTTTTTCTTTATCTCTGATTTTCTTTAGTTTGAAAATGATATGTCTAGATGCACTTTTCTGTTTGTTGTTGGGGTTTTGTTTGTTTGTTGGAGGGGGGTGGACAAAGGGGGAGCATTTATCCTGCTTGGTGTTTTCTGAGCTTCCTGGAGCTGTGGTTTGGAAGCTTACATTAATTTGAGGGAAATTCGTGGTCATTATTATTTCAAATGTTTCTCCTGTCCTTTCTCCCTCCCATCTCCTCCTGGTGTCCCCATTATGTACAGGTTACACCCTTTGCAGTTGTCCACAGTCCTTGGATATTCTACTTGGCTCTTTTCAGCCTTTGTTCTCTTGGCTTTTCAGTTTTGGAGGTTTCTACTGATATATCCTCAAGCTCAGCTATCCTTTCCTCAGCTGTATCTAGCCTGCTAATAAGCCCATCAAAGGCAATCTTCATTTCTGTGACAGTGTTTTTGATCCCTCAGTTTTCTTTTCAGATCTTTCTTAGGATTTCCATCTCTCTGATTCCATTGGCCCTCTGTTCTGGCACCCTCTCTACTTTAGCCATTAGAACCCTGAGCATATTAGTCATAGTTGTTTTAAAATTCCCTGTCTGGTAATTCCAACATCCCTGCCATGCCTGGTTCTGATGCTTACTCCGTGTCTTAAAATTGTGTGTTTGGCCTTTTGGTATGCCTTGCCATTTTTTTCTTCATAGCTGGAGAGAATACGTGTTGACGTACTGGAAATAGGTCTTTAGTAGCCTGGTTGAGAGGTTGGTGGGTGAGGGGAAGTCCTCTGAAGTCTGAAGTCTCAGTGTTTAGTGAGTTTGTGCCTCTGGACCATGAACTTCACACGTGTTTCTCAGTGTATTATCCCCCGTCAGGTGAGACAGGAGGGCGAGATTGAGCTGAAGTTGGCTATTTTCCTTCTCCCAAGTGGAAGGTTAGAACCAGCTGGAGTTGGCTATTTCCCTTTCCCCAGGCCAGTTAGGCTCTGATACTAATACTCCAGCAGGGTATTAGTTAAACTGGTTAATTAGTTTCCCCTGAGGACAGGCCTTATTAAGGAGAACCAAGCTCTTTGGCAGGTTTCAAAATGGCTCCTTCTCCCCTTGACCTGATGGAAGCCCTATGAGATGTTTCACTGGTACCTACCACAAGAACCTGGTCCAGCACCGCAAAAGTGGGGGCCACCTCTGTGCCTGGTTCCTCCTGGAGGTTTGAACACTCAGGACCATCCAGACAAACTCCGACACCTCGTCAATTACAGCTCAGGCTCTCCTACTCCCGTTGAGGTTCCTGCAAAGGTTTCCACTCGTCTCCGCTCAGGTAGGCTGTGACTCTATTTGCCTGATTGTCTCTCCGGTCTGAGGGGCAGTGGCTTGCCCAGTGTTCTCCCCTCTCTTACAGATCCGAGCAGAGTTGTTGATTCCTCAGTCTGCTGAGCTTTTTACATCAGGACCTTGTCATTTTCATTGAGTCCGTCAAATTGATCCTGACGGGTTTCCCTTTCCCCCATTTTGTCTCTTTCCTAACTATCCTTCCCCTTCCAGTAATTTGGCATTCTCTTTGATTCCTCCATGCCCCTGCAAATGCTATTTTTGTTCTACATTACTGCCATATCCACCTGAAAAATATTAAGATTCTAGTTGTTACAAGTGGGAGAAAAGACCACTCTTGAGTGTAGAAAGAGAACTGATTTGCTTATGGAGCTGAGTTTCCAGGGTAAGCTGACTCCAGGAATAACTGGATTCGTGGCTCCAAACTTGTCACTGAGACTCTGGTTTTCTCCATTTCTCTCCTTGTCTCTGCATTTTGATGTGTGTTGATTAAATTCTCAGTGTCATCACAGTGCCAAGTGTCTGTGATAATTCCAACCTCGTATTCTTGAGGTTCAAGTTCAGCTAGGATGAGAGAATATCTCTTTCCAGGCATCTAGTGCCATTCTTACTAAGTCAATGGCCACCCCTGACCGAACTGCTGTGCCCAGAGAAATGGAAAACATTTATTAGCTTAGATCTTGGTTACACACTATTGGTCACCCATGGGCCTATCCCATTGCTCCACAGACCACAAGGAGGGATGGCAGAGGGATGGGTCCCCTGATAAAAACCAGGGACTGTTTCATTAGTCCTAAGTAAGACAAATGGCTACTAGATGACAAAATACATTTATCCACTGTATTGTTGTTTTAAGACTCAGTTTAAGCATCCCATGAGGCTAAGATCTTTGAGGTTGGGGATGTATCTTTTTCATTTTTGTATCTTATGCCATTAACATATTAAGAACCCAATAAGCATGTATTTTTTTTTTTGGTCTTTTTTAGGGCCACACCTGTGGCATATGGAGGTTCCCAGGTTAGGGGCCTAATCGGAGCTGTAGCCACAAGCCTATGCCACAGGCACAGCCATGCCAGATCTGAGCTGCATCTTTGACCTACACCACAGCTCACGGAAATGCCAGATCCTTAACCCACTGAACGAGGCCAGGGATCAAACCCGCAACCTCAAGGTTCCTAGTCGGATTCGTTAACCACTGAGCCACGACGGGAACTCTTTTTTTTTTTTTTTTTTTAAGGCGTGTGTTGAATAAAGAACAGGAAAAGGAAAACAGTAGAGGCAGCAACTAACTGCTGGGGGATGTTGGGGAAAGTTTCAGAGAGGAGGCAACACTTCAGACAGGTCTGGCAGTGAAAACACATAGACCAGCAGAAAACGTTTAAGCCTAAATCATCTAGATTTGGAGAAGGAGATAATTAGCAGGAGATAGAATAGGACTGGGAGATTGGAGGCAACTTGTTAAAGACAAAAAATAATAATGAAAGTCTAAAAGATCTGTATATATCTCTAGGCAATGGAGAATCACTGAATGATTTTGAAGGAAGGATCAATACAATTGAGTATTTTACTTTAGAAAGACAACATTGATTTCATTCTTCTTCCAGTCTATCCTCCCACTGCTGGAAGAGTCAAGAAACCAATTAGGAGACTGTTGCCTAGTCAGTCCAGAGAATATAAGTGAAATCAAGAAGTATTTCTAGGAAGTAAAATGAAAAAATGACAGTGATCACACTCACTTAGAGATGGACACATGAGAGGTGCCTGTTGGATGTTCTGACCAGGTAGAAGGTAATGTCGGCAACAAGGAAAAGGAACAGAGAAAAAAGCATTCTGAAATATGCCTCTTTCTCCTTCTTGCTTGGCTGTTCTGAGCTGTGTTTTGCTTTGCTTTTTCAATCCAAGAAAATATTTAACCTGACTATGTGTAACATGGTTATGTAAGATCTCCTCCAAATGGATAACTGTCTTGTGAAGACTAAGGATAAAGATGGGATGAGGTTTCTGGAAAGCTACGAGGACGAGTTCTAGCATAAATTCACCTGCTTTATTAATTTATAATTTCCCCCAAGACAGCATGATTGAAATAGGTAGTTTGAGAAATGTACACATAAGACCAAGTCACTGCAATGGAGCAAGAGACAGGGAAAAGCAGCCAGAACAAGTTCTAATCCTGCATTAGCTGAAAATAACCACCTTTTGTTACTGTTAGAGTATTGTATTTATTATAGGATTTTTATCTGACAGAATACTCTGTGTGCTCTATTTTATTGAGGCATAGTTGATTTACAATATATTGTTTCAGGTATACAACATAGTGAATCACCAATTTTAGATTACACTCCACTTAAAGTTATTGTAAAATATCGGATGTATTCCTAAACTGTATTAATATAGCCTTGTAATTTATATATATTTTATACATAGTTATTGGTACCTCTTAATCACCTACCCCATCTTGCCCCTCCCCCTTCCCTCTCTCCACTGGCAATCAATAGCTTGTTCTCTATATCTGTGAGTCTGTCTGTGCTTTGTTATATTCATTCATTTTATTTTTTAGATTCCACGTATAAGTGATAACATGCAGTATTTCTTTCTCTGTCTGATTGATTTCACTTAGCATAATGTCTTCCAGGTCCATCTATGTTATTGCAAATGGTAATAGTAAAATTTCATTCTTTTCTATGGCTGAGTAGTATTCCATTGTATGTGTGTATGTGTATACAACACACACATACATACATACATCACATCTTCCTTATCCATTCATCTGTTGGTGGACACTTAGTTTGCTTCTGTATCTTGGCTATTGTAAATAATGCTGCTATGAACACTGGGGGGGCATGTGTCTTTTCACTTAACATTTTCATTTTCTTCAGGTATATACCTGGGGGGTGGAACTGCTGGACTATATGGTAGCTCTATTTTTGGTTTTTGGAGGACCTCCATATTGCTTTCTACAGTGGCTACACGAATTTACATTCCAACCAACAGTGTACAAGGGTTCCTTTTTCTCCAGTCCTCACCAACATTTGTTATTTGTGTTCTTTTTGATGAAGCACTTCTGACAGCTGTGAGGTTATATCTCATTGTAGTTTTAACTTGATTTTTTTTTATTAGTAATGTTGAGCATCTTTCCATGTGCCTCATGGCCATCTGCATGCCTTCTTTGGAACAATGTCTATTCAGGTCTTCTGCCCCTTTTTTAACCAGGTTGTTTTTTGAAATTCAGTTTACATGAGCTATTTATGTATTTTGAATATTAATCCCTTATCAGTCGTATCATTTTCAGATACTTTGTCCCATTTGATAAGTTGTCTTTTCATTTTGTTGATGGTTTACTTTGTTACAATTAAAATTTTTTGTTTAATTAAATCCCATTTATTTTTGTTTTGTTTCCTTTGCCTTAGATCAAAAAAATATTGCTACTCTTTGTGTCAAAGAGTGTTCTTCTTATGTTTTCTTCTTGGAGTTTTATGGTTTCTGGTCTTTAGGTCTTCAAGCTATTTTGAGTTTACTTCTGTATACAGTGTGAAAAAAAAGTTTTAATTCCATTCACTTAAATGTAACTGTTCAGTTTTCTCCTCAATAAGTTTGCTGAGACTTTTTTCTCCCCATTGTGTATTTGTGACTCCTTTGTCATATATTAATTGACTCTAAGTGTGTGGATTTATTTCTGGGCTCCCTGTTCTGTTCCATTTGTCTGTATTTGTTTTTGTGCTAGTACCATACTATTTTGTTTACTGTACCTTTGTATAGTCTGAAGTCAGGGAATGTGATACCTCCTGCTCTGTTCTTCATTCTAAAGATTGTTTTGGCTATTTGGGATCTCTTGTGTTTACATAAGCATTTTAAAAGATTCTTTTTAGTTTTCTGTGAAAAATGCCACCTGTATGTTAAGAGCAATTGCATTGAATCTGAAAATTGCCCTAGGTAATATGGTCATTTTAAAAATATTATTTCTTCGAATCCATGAACATACTGTATCTTTCCATCTGTGTCATCTTCAATTTCGTTCATCAGTATCTTATAGTTTTCCCAGTACAGGTGTTTTACCTCCTTAGTTTGACTTATTCCTAGGTATTTTATTCTTTTTGATGCAATTGTAAATGGGATTATTTCCTTAATTTCTCTTTCTAATAGTTCATTGATAGTGTATAGAAATGCAATGGATTTCTGTATAGTAACTTTGCATCCTGCAACTTTGTGGAATTGATTGATGAGCTCTAGGTTTTAGAGGAATCTTTAGGGTTTTCTAAATAGTATCATGTCATCTGCAAACAGTGACAGTTTTACCTCTTCCTTCCCGATTTGGATTCCTTCTTTCTTTCTTTCTTTCTTTTTTTTTTAATTGCTGTTGCTAGGACATTGAATAAATACTATGTTGTATAAAAAGGCAAGAGTGGGAATCCTTTTCTTATTCCTGACATTAGAGAAAATTCTTTTGAGCTTTTCACTGTTGAGTTGATGTTAGCTCTGGGGTTATCATATATGGCCTTTATTATGTTGAGCTGTGCTCCCTCTATACGCACTTTGTGGAGAGTTTTTACCATTTAATGATGTTTGGGTTTTGGACAAAAGCTTTTCCTGAGTCTATTGAGGTTTTTATTATTCAATAGCTAATGTGGTGTATTGCATTGATTTCAGGTATTGAAACTTTATTTCTGTGATGTCAGTTGTAACCTTTCCTTTTTTTATGAGTGACTAGAGGTTTTATTTTTTTATTGTGGTTGATTTACAATGTTCTGTCAATTTCTGCTTTATAGCAGAGTGGTAACTTTTCCTTTTTCATTTCTGATGTGTTCTTCTCTTGTGGTGGGTGCACTACTGTGTGCAGTCTGATAGGCATGGATGGCTCCCATTCCAGCTGGTTGCCAGGCTCTGCCTTGTACCAAGGCTGCCAGTTACTGGTTGGCAGGGCCCCATCACAAAGCAATTGGTGGCAGAATCCTGGGAGGAGGGGGTGTCCTGGGGCTAATGCTGGCTCTTCCATGGGCAGAGCTGGATTCTGGGGTGGGTCATTGCCTGGTCAGTGTTCCCCAATCTACTGACATCCTACTGGTAGAAGTGGCTTGTTCCTAACTGGCTAGGGGATGTTTGGGGATGGCCCCAAGCTGGTGCTGGCCTACTTGTGAGTAGGGTTGGATTACAGCATGGTTGGCTGAGGAGTCTAAGGTTTCTCAGAGCTGGTGTTGGCCTGCTGGTAGGCAGGGCTAAGGTCCAGGGTAGCCATGTTAGATGGATCCTGACAAGACAGGATGCAGGGCAGCAGTGTTCCTAGGGCTGGTGTCCACTCCCTGGAGAGTAAAGCCATGTCTTGGGGCTAGTGCTAGCCCACTAGCAGGCAGAGTAAAGTCCTAGGGGTCTCCGGGGCCAGGGCCCAGGGGTCCTAGTGCTGGTGTCAGACCACTTGTGGGTAGGACCAGTTCCGGACAAGCTGGCTGAGGGGCTTATGGTGTCTCAGACCTGATGTTGGCCTGCTCTGGGTGGGCTGGGTCCTACAGAGGTGCTATTGTCCACTTGAGTGTGAATCGGGTGAGGGCTCAGGGTGTTCTGGGGCTGGTGCTTGCCTGCTGGTGGGTGAGACTCTCCAGAACTGGCTTGCTGGTGGGTAGAGGCAGGGCCCAGGGTGTTCTGGGGTTGGTGCCTGCCCATGGGTTGGCAGAGCTGTGTCTTGGGATCTCTGGGCTCTGGGGTCCCAGGTCTAGTGCTTGCACATGGTTTGTGAGGCCAGGTCCTGAGCACTCTGCTGTGCAGGCCTATATCCAGGGTGGCTATGGGCTTAGTAGATCTTAAGGCAGCCTGCTGGTGGGTGAGGCTATGTCCCCATTCAGTTTGTTGCTTGGTCTGAGGCATTACTGGTTTCTACAGGCCAGTGAGCCGAGACTGGGCTGGGTCCCAAAGCTAATAAGAGTATTCAAAAATGGCAGCACTATTTTTAGTTTTCTGAGGAATATCGATACTGTTTTCCACAGTAGTTGCACAAATTTACATTCCTACCAACAGTGTAATAGGGTTTATTTTTCTCCACACCCTCTCTAGCACTTAGTATTTGTAGACGTTTTGATGATGACCATTCTGTCCAGTGTAAAGTGGTACCTCATGGTAGTTTTGATTTGCATTTCTCTGATAACTAGTGACACTGAACATCTTTTCATGTGTTTTTTTGGCCATCTGTATGTCTTCTTTGAAGAATTGTCTGTTTAGATCTTCTGTCTGTTTTTTTGATGGGGTTGTTTGGGTTTTTTTGGTGTTCAGCAGTAGGAGGTGTTTATAAATTTTGGAGGTTAATCCCTTGTCAGTTGCTTCATTTGCAAATATTTTCTCCCACTTCTGTGGATTTTCTTTTCATTTTGTTTAGGGTTTCCTTTGCTGTGCAGAAATTATCATGCTAAGTGAAGTCAGTCAGACGATGAGACACCAACATCAAATGCTATCACTTACATGTTGAATCTAAAAAAAGGACTCAATGAACTTCTTTGCAGAACAGACTCACAGACTTTGAAAAACTTATGGTTTCCAAATGAGACATATTGGGGGTCGGGGACGGCGCACTGAGGGTTTGGGATGGAAATACTGTAAAATTTGGTTATGATGATTGTTGTACACCTATAAATGTAATAAAATTCATTAATTTTTTTAAAGGGCAGCACTGGTTTCCGCATGATAGAGCAAGCTCCCCAAATGGCTTTTCTTGGTGTCTATTGCCCCAGAATAAGCTTCCCCTGCCTCTTGGTATCCTTGTCCCAGGATAAGCTTCAGCTGCCTCTTGCCTCTCTAGGAGAATCGTTAAGATCAGAAAGTAGATCTGACTCAGACTCCTATCAAATTTCTGATTCTGCCCTGGGTCCTAGATTGTGTGAGATTTGTGTGTGCCCTGTTAAGCATGGAGTCTCTGTCCCACAGCCCTCTGGGTCTCCCAAAAGTAAGCCCTACTGGCCTTCAAAGCCAAACATTCTTGGGGCTCATCTTCCCAGTGCAGAAACCCCAGACTGGGGAGATTGATAGAAGGCTCAAACCCCTCACTTCTCGGGGAGAACCTCTGCAATTGTAATTATCCTCCTGTGAGTGGGTTGCCCAGTTGGGGGTGTGGGTCTTGACTATAGAGCAGCTCAGCCCCTCCTACCCATCTCATTCTGGTTCCTCCTTTCTATCTTTAGTTGTAGATTTTTCCTGGTAGATTCTGGTCTTTTTCATCAATAGCCACTATATGCATAGTTGTAATTTATGTGTGCTCGGAGGTGAATACAATGGCTTCTTGCTCTGCCCTCTTGGCCAGCTGCTGCTGAGGGGGATGTCAAAGTGGTTTTAGTAAAAATACTAACTTCCTATTTGGAGTTGATGGAAACCAATCCACTGTCTGTACAGGGGAATCACACTCCTGATAATAACACTGGTAAGTGTTCTCTTGGCATCGAGATTTGCTTTTTAAATCAGCTTATGCTTGATAGCTCCTGTTATTCATGATAAATACCCACTGTTAAGGAAAGTGGAGGAAAATGGATACTCTCCAGATTGCAGCTTCAAGTGTGAATTTGTAGAGCCTTTGTGGACATTTTAACCATATGTATTAGGGAGCCTTCATATGTACATCAGTTTTTCTCTAGCAATTCCATTTTCAGGGACTATTTGTATAAATGTGCAAAAGATTTATTACATGCATGCCCAAGGATATTTCTCTTAAAGCAATACTGGAAATAACCTAAATAGCCAACAAGAACATGCTGGTTATTTTCAATGAAGTAGACTTCACTCAGATAATGAATTTCAATAAAGATATTAAAATGAACATACAAATGTATATGTGTCAATGACAAGAAATTTTTGACATTTTGGAGATGGCAAAACACTACAGAACAGAGGCTAGAGTCGAGTGCTATTTTTTGAAAGAAAAAAGTATCAATTACGTACCCCTGTGACTATCTCCCACTCACAGTCTAAAATCCTGATCCACCAATACACAAGGAGAAGTTTTAGAAATGGACGAAGAGGAGTTCCACTCATGGCTCAGCAGGTACCCGACTAGTATCCATGAAGATGTGAGTTCGATCCCTGGCCTTGCTCAGTAGGTTAAGGATCTGGCATTGCTGTGAGCTGTGGTGTAGGTCACAGATAGGGCTCGGATGCTCTGTTGCTGTGGTGTAGGCTGGAAGCTACAGCTCTGATTCAACCCCTAGCCTGGGAACTTCCATATGCCACAGGCGAGAGAGAGAGACAAGAAAACTTTCTCTCCAAAGTTTAAAAAGGAAAGTTTTAGGGATGAGAAAGCGAAGATTTGGAAGTGAATATGAGGTGGCCAAACCAGCTCTTTTCTTGCCCCTTCAAGAATAAGGTCTCGAGTTGAAAGGAGAGAGAGGATTCAAGAAAGACTGAATGTGGACTCAATTGCCCACTGCCCCTCCACTCTAGGCTAAGCACTGTGGGTAGACTCCCTTTATAATGGGGGACTTGAGAGTAGGGGAATGGAGCTCATCTTCCCATGGGAATTTTGGAAGCCTTCAGTGTCACAATTCTGCCTCACCAGGGCAAGGTGGGGACAGTATTATGAGACTAGTCACAAAAGGGACAAAACCTCCTCCCAAGTTTCCTTCATTGCAGGAGCACTCTGGGAGGCACCCAAGCACTGATATTAGAGCATCACTGTCAAGACCAGAAGAGAGGAGGGAAAAAAATCAGTGAGTCTGCCCAGGGTCTTAACACTAGAATGAAGGGACAGTAAGCAGAGAGGTGTGGGGTGAGCTGTCCCCACTGGGGAGAGGTGAACGCAACTGCAACTACTCAAGATTTCTTATGAAGGGTAGAGAAAGATTTCCTAGCGAAGGCATTCTTTCCTCTTATAAACCCAAGGACACCCAAAGGGCCTAGTTGACTCTGCTCACATTCTGGCAGGAACTCATCCACAGCCACACCTAGATGAAGAGGCACTTGAAAGGTAGTGCATTTGTGGGCACATGCTTCCCAATGTCAGTGCCACACTGGAGGGAGGAGCACAAATGGTGGGTCTCTGCTGCAGGATTAGCTCTGATCCTTCTGAAAAACTTTGAAGATTGGGAAAGTATAAAATTTTCTAGAAACCAATGAATAACATATAGAAATGTTACAATAAAAATCAGAAAGCAATAATAGCAAATGAACACCAAAATTTTTATAGGATAACAATACCATTTTTATTCTTCGTACTAAAATGAGGACAAATACTCAAAACCGGATGGAATCTGGGTCATAAAATTGAAGACTTACTCTTTGCTTAGGAGTTGCAGTCTCTACAAGCCAAGTTTAGCAGCATTTTGATTTATAAATTGGTGTCATTGTATGGTTTCTGGTGGTATAAACTGTTAAATCACTTTGACCCAGTAATTTTATTCCTGGAAGTTTATTTTAACAGAAAAGCCCAAAACTTGAACATTATAACCATAAGTAGATAGATTGATGGATTTTTTATGTATACAAGAGTAAATTGAAACAATATAATTACAACTAGAATAATCAATAAGTAAACAATGGTACATACATTGCACAGACTAAAAAGTTTTAATGAATGGGAAAATTATTACTATATAACCATAATGTAAAAAGTACAGTTTAAAACTATATACTGTTGGGAGTTCCCATCATGGCTCAGCAGAAAAGAATCTGACTAGCATCCATGAGGATGTAGGTTCAATCCCTGTCCTCGCTCACTGGGTTAAGGGTCCAGCGTTGCTTTGAGTTGTGGTGTAGGTCATGGAGGTGGCTTGGATCTGGCATTGCTATGACTGTGGTGTAAGCTGGAAGCTATAGTTCTGATTCCACCCCTGGCCTGGGAACCTCCATATGCCATGGGCGCAGCCCTAAAAAGACCAAAAAAAATTTTTTTAAATCCTATATACTATTGGATAATTGTGTAGGAAATCTATTGATAGAAAACTCTCAGAAATTCACCACCATAATTTTACTTTAGGGGACCAAATTATCATTATTTTTTCTTGTTTGTATTTTTAAATTTCAATGACATTAGTATATTTTGAATTAAAAACATTATTTTAGACTATGTACACCTGCCTCTAACCATTAAAACTTCTGAGCATTATGATGGTGAAGATGTTTTGTTGCATTAAGATATTTAATAGTGTTATCAGGCGTTCCCATAGTGGCACAGTGGCTAACGAATCCAACTAGGAACCATGAGGTTGAGGGTTCGATCCCTGGCCTTGCTCAGCGGGCTGAGGATCCGGTGTTGCTGTGAGCTGTGGTGTGGGTCGCAGACGTGGCTCGGATCCCGCGTTGCTATGGCTGTGGTTTAGGCCAGTGGCTACAGCTCCGATTCGACCCCTAGCCTGGGAACCTCCATATGCTGCAGGAGTGGCCCTTGAAAAGGCAAAAAAAAAGACAAAAAAAATTTAATAGTATTATCAAATAAGAACAGTGAATTTTCATGGCAACTTTTAAAAATTGAAGTATAGTTGATTTACAATATTAGTTTCAGGTGTGCAATATAATGATTCAATATTTAATAGAATACACTCCAATTAAAGTTATTATAAAGTCTTGCTGTATTCCTTGTGCTATACACTCTATCCTTGCAGCTTATTTTATACACGGTTGTTTCTATCTCTTAGTTTTCTATCCCCGTCTTACCCCTCCCCTCTTCTCTCTCCCCACTGGCAATCACTAGTTTGTTCTCTATATCTGTGAATCTGTCTCTGCTTTGTTATACTCAATCATTTTATTTTTTAGATTCCATGTATAAGGGATAACATGCAGTACTGGTGTTTCTGTGACTGACCTGTTCCACTTAGCATAATACCCTTCAGGTCCATCCATTGTATTGCAAATGGAAAGATTTTCTTCTTTTTTATGACTGAGTGGTATTCCATTGCATGTATGAATGTATATGTTATACATACCACATCTTCTTCATCCATTCATCTTTGATGGACACTTAGATAGCTTCCATATCTTGGCTCTTTTAAATTATACTGCTATGAACATTGAGGTGCATGTCTCTTTTCCTATTAGTGTTTTTGTTTTCTTTGAATGTATACCTAAGAGTAGAACTGCTGGATCATAGAGTTTCTAATTTTAGTTTTCTGAGGAACATCTATACTGTTTCCCACAATGACTCCACCAATTTACATTCTCACCAACAGTGAACAAGGGTTCCATTTTTTTTTTCTTAAGGGCCGCACCCTCAGCCTATGTAGATTCCCAGGGCTAGGGGTCTAATTGGAGCTACAGCTGCCAGCCTACACCACAGCCACAGCAACGTGGAATCAGAGCTGTGTCTGCAACTGACACCACAGCTGATGGCAACGCTGGATCCCTAACCCACTGAGCAAGGCCAGGGATCAAACCCACAACCTCATGGTTCCTAGTCGGATTCATTTCCAATGCACCAAAATGGGAACTCCAAGGGTTCCCTTTATTTCTACATCCTTGCCAACGTTTATTATTTGTCTTCTTTTTAATGACAGCCATTCTGACAGGTGTGAGGTGATAGCTTATTGTGATTTTTGACTTGGAGTTCTCTAATTAGTGATGTTGAGCATCTTTTATGTTCCTGATGGCCATCTCCATGCCTTCTTTGGAAAAATGTCTATTCAGGTCCTCTGTTCTTTTTTTAAGGGGTTGTTTTTTTGATAATGAGTTGTATGAACTATTTACATTTTTTGAATATTACCCCTTATCAGTGGTTGACAATTTCTTCTCCCATTTGCTAAGTTCTTTTTGTTTTTGTGCAAATGTTTTTAAAGTCTAATTAGCTCCCATTTTATTTATTTTTATTTTATTTTATTTTTTTTTATTTTCCCACTGTACAGCAAGGGGGTCAGGTTATCCTTACATGTATACATTACAATTACATTTTTCCCCCACCCTTTCTTCTGTTGCAACATGAGTATCTAGACAAAGTTCTCAATGCTATTCAGCAGGATCTCCTTGTAAATCTATTCTAAGTTGGGTCTGATAAGCCCAAGCTCCAGATCCCTCCCACTCCCTCCCCCTCCCATCAGGCAGCCACAAGTCTCTTCTCCAAGTCCATGGTTTTCTTTTCTGAGGAGATGTTCATTTGTGCTGGATATTAGATTCCAGTTATAAGTGATATCATATGGTATTTGTCTTTGTCTTTCTGGCTCATTTCATTCAGTATGAGAGTCTCTAGCTCCATCCATGTTGCTGCAAATGGCATTATGTCATTCTTTTTTATGGCTGAGTAGTATTCCATTGTGTATATAGACCACATCTTCCGAATCCAATCATCTGTGGATGGACATTTGGGTTGTTTCCATGTCCTGGCTATTGTGAATAGGGCTGCAACGAACATGCGGGTGCACGTGTCTCTTTTAAGTCGAGTTTTGTCCGGATAGATGCCCAAGAGTGGGATTGCGGGGTCATATGGAAGTTCTATGTATAGATTTCTAAGGTATCGCCAAACTGTTCTCCATAGTGGCTGTACCAGTTTACATTCCCACCAACAGTGCAGGAGGGTTCCCTTTTCTCCACAGCCCCTCCAGCACTTGTTATTTGTGGATTTATGAATGATGGCCATTCTGACTGGTGTGAGGTGATATCTCATGGTAGTTTTGATTTGCATTTCTCTTACAACCAGCGATGTTGAGCATTTTTTCATGTGTTTGTTGGCCATCTGTATATCTTCTTTGGAGAAATGTCTATTCAGGTCTTTTGCCCATTTTTCCATTGATTGATTGGTTTTTTTGCTGTTGGGTTGTATAAGTTGTTTATATATTCTAGAGATTAAGCCCTTGTCAGTTGCATCATTTGAAACTGTTTTCTCCCATTCTGTAAGTTGTCTTTTTGTTTTCTTTTGGGTTTCCTTTGCTGTGCAAAAGCTTTTCAGTTTGATGAGGTCCCACGGGTTTATTTTTGCTCTCATTTCTATTGCTTTGGGAGACTGACCTGAGAAAATATTCATGATGTTGATGTCAGAGAGTGTTTTGCCTATGTTTTCTTCTAGGAGTTTGATGGTGTCCTGTCGTATATTTAAGTCTTTCAGCCATTTGGAGTTTATTTTTGTGCATGGTGTGAGGGTGTGTTCTCGTTTCATTGCTTTGCATGCAGCTGTCCAGGTTTCCCAGCAATACTTGCTGAATAGAGTTTCTTTTTCCCATGTTATGTTCTTGCCTCCCTTGTCAAAGATTAATTGACCATAGGTGTCAGGGTTTATTTCCGGATTCTCTATTCTGTTCCATTGGTCTCTCTATTTGTTTTGATACCAGTACCACACTGTTTTGATGACTGTGGCTTTGTAGTATTTTTTGAAGTCTGGGAGAGTTATGCCTCCTGCTTGGTTTTTGTTTCTCAGGATTGCTTTGGCTATTCTGGGTCTTTTGTGGTTCCATATAAATGTTTGGATTGTTTGTTCTAGTTCTGTGAAAAATGTCATGGGTAATTTGATAGGAATTGCATTGAATCTGTAGATTGCTTTGGGTAGTATGGCCATTTTTACAATATTGATTTTTCCAATCCAGGAACATGGAATATCTTTCCAGTTCTTTACATCTTCTTTGATTTCTTTGATTAAAGTTTTATAGTTCTCGGCATATAGGTCCTTTACCTCCTTGGTCAGGTGTATTCCGAGGTATTTGATTTTGTGAGGTGCAATTTTGAAAGGTATCATGTTTTTGTATTCCTTTTCTAATATTTCATTGCTGGTATACAGAAATGCAACTGACTTCTGAATGTTCATCTTCTATCCTGCTACTTTGCTGAATTTATGAATCAGTTCAAGGAGTTTTGGGGTTGAGTCCTTAGGGTTTTCTATGTATAGTATCATGTCATCTGCATACAGTGACAGTTTGATCTCTTCGCTTCCTATATGGATGCCTTTTATTTCTTTTGGTTGTCTAATTGCTATGGCTAGGACTTCCAAAACTATGTTGAAGAGCAGTGGTGAGAGTGGGCATCCCTGTCTTGTTCCAGATTGGAGTGAGAAGGCTTTCAGTTTTTCCCCATTGAGGATTATATTTGCTGTGGGTTTATCATAAATGGCTTTGATTCTATTCAGGAATGTTCCCTCTGTACCCACTTTGGCGAGGGTCTTGATCATGAATGGATGTTGGACTTTGTCAAATGCTTTTTCTGCATCTATTGAGATGATCATATGATTTTTGACTTTTTTTTGTTAATTTGGTGTATGATGCTGATTGATTTGCGTATGTTGAACCATCCTTGTGAACCTGGGATGAACCCAACCTGGTCATGGTGTATAATTTTTTTGGTATGTTGTTGGATTCGGTTGGCTAAGATTTTGTTGAGAATTTTTGCATCTATATTCATCAATGATGTTGGGCGATAGTTTTCTTTTTTGGTGGCATCTCTGTCTGGTTTTGGAATGAGGGTGATGGTGGCATCATAGAATGTCTTTGGGAGTATTCCTTCTTCTTCAACCTTTTGAAAGAGTTTAAGGAGGATGGGCACCAATTCCTCTTTATATGTTTGATAAAATTCACCTGTGAAGCCATCTGGTCCTGGACTTTTATTTGTAGGGAGTGATTTTATGACCTCTTCAATTTCATTTCTAGTGATCGGTCTGTTCAGTTGGTCTGTTTCTACTTGATTCAGTTTTGGCAGGCTGTAAGATTCTAGAAAATTGTCCATTTCTTCCAGATTGTCAAACTTGTTGCCGTAGAGTTGTTCATAGTATTCTTATGGTTTTTTGTATTTCTGCTGTATCCGTTGTGAGTTCTCCTTTTTCATTTATAATTTTGGTTATTTGGGTTCTTTCTCTCCTCTTTTTAGTGAGTCTGGCCAGGGGTTTGTCCATTTTGTTCACCTTTTCAAAGAACCAGCTCTTGGTTTTATTAATTTTCTCTATTGTTTTTTGAGTCTCTATTTTATTGATTTCTTCTTTGGTCTTTATAATTTCCTTCCTTCTGCTGACTTGAGGACTTTTTTGTTCTTCTTTTTCTAATTCATTTAGGTGGAGGGTTAAGTTGTCCATTTGGGATCTTTCTTCTGTTTTGAGAAAGGCCTGTATTGCTATACATTTCCCTCTGAGCACTGCTTTCGCAGCATCCCATAGATTTTGAGCGGTTGTGTCTTCATTATCATTTGTTTCAAGGTAGTTTTTAATTTCCTTCTTGATTTCCTCATTGACCCATTGGTTTTTGAGTAGCATGTTGTTTAGTCTCCATGGAGTAGGTTTTTTCTCTTTCCTTTTCCCATGGTTGGTTTCTAATTTCATGGCATTGTGGTCAGAGAAGATCCTTGAGATAATGTCTATGCTCCTAAATTTATTGAGATTCGCTTTGTGTCCCAATATGTGGTTGATTCTTGAGAATGTTCCATGAGCATTTGAGAAGAATGTGTATTCTGCTTTTTTTGGATGTAGTGTCCTGAAGATATCAATGAAGTCTAACTTTTCTCTTGTTTCCTTTAGGATCTCTGTTGCTTTATTGGTTTTCTGTCTAGAGGATCTGTCCATTGATGTGAGGGGGGTATTAAGGTCTCCTACTATGATTGTATTCTCATCAATATCTCCCTTTATGTCTGTTAATATTTGTTGTATGTATCTGGGTGCTCCTGTATTTGGGGCATATATATTGACAATAGTAACATCCTCTCCTTGGATGGATCCCTTAATCATTAAGTAGTGTCCTTCTTTGTCTTTCTTTACGTCTTTTGTTTTAAAGTCTATTTTGTCTGATATGAGCGTTGCGACGCCTGCTTTTCTGTCATGTCTATTGGCGTGAAATATTTTTCCCCACCCTTTCACTTTCAATCTATATGTATCTTTTGTCCTAAGGTGAGTTTCTTGTAGGCAGCATATTGAAGCTTTTTGCCTTTTTATCCCCTCAGCCAGTCTGTGTCTTTTGATTGGGGCATTCAGTCCATTGACCTTTAAGGTGATAATTGATAGATGATTATTTATTGCCATTTGAACCTCGGGTTCCAGTTGATTCTATGGTTCTCCATTCTTTCTTTCTTTTTTTTTTTTTTTTTTTGGTTGGATGGTCTCTTGTTATTATCTGCTTGAGTGTATTTTTTTTTCATTTTTTGCAAATGCAATATTTGGTTTTGGCTTGTGGTTGCCCTGTTTTTTAAGTATGCTAACCCCTTCCCATAATTGTGTGTTTTAGCCTGATGGTCCTGTAAGTTCAAACACTTCATTACTATATTAAAATTAAGAAGAGAAACATACAAACAAACAAACCAAAAGGGTTATTTACTTCCTAACATCCCTTGCCCACATGTTATGGTTTTGATGACTCTTTTTTATTTTTTTCTTTTTAATTTTATTTTGTTTGAAGCATGTTCGTGATTAAATCGTTATGCTGGCTTATTTGAGTGACTGCTCTCTGATTGCGGTTTCCTCGGTCCTAGTTCTTCCTCTTCTTCTTTTTTTCCTTTTTTTCCTTTTCTTTTTTCTTCCCTTTCCTTCCTTTCTTTTTGGTTTAGCGAAGCCCTTTCAATATTTCCTTTAACCTGGGTTTTGTGTTGCTGTATTCTTTAAGTTTTTGTTTGTTGGAAAAAAATTTTATTTCCCCTTCTATTTTAAATGATATTCTTGCTGGATAGAGTATTCTAGGTTGCATATTTTTTCCTTTGAGCACTTTAAATATCTCTTGCCATTCCCTCCTGGCCTGTAGTGTTTCTGTAGAGAAATCAGCTGATATTCTTATGGGGGTTCCCTTGTAGGTAACATTCTGTTTTTCTCTTGCTGCCTTTAGGATCCTCTCTTTATCACTAACTTTTGCCATTTTTATTATGATGTGTCTTGCTGTGGGTCTATTTGGGTTCAGTTTGTTTGGGGCCCTCTGTGCTTCTTGTATCTTGAGCTCGGTATCCTTTAGATTTGGGAAGTTTCCAGCGATAATTTCTTCAAATATATTTTCCATCCCCTTATCTGTTTCTACTCCTTCTGGAATTCCTATTATGCATAGATTGGCCCACTTTATGAGTGGCCCATAGGTCTCTCATATTGCTTTCCAGTTTTTTGATTTGGTTTTCTGTCTGTTGACCGGATTGAGTGATTTCCATTATTCTATCTTCCATATCACTGATTCGTTCTTCTGCATTATTCATTCTGGTTTTTACTGCCCTTAGTTCCGTTTGCATCTCTGCAAATGAATGTTGCAGTTTTTCTTGGCTCCTCCTTATATTTTCTAGTTCCTTTCTGAGGGTATCTGCATTACTGTTCATATCTTCTCTTAATTCCTTCAGTATTTTCACTATTTCTCTTTTGAACTCCAGGTCTGTCAGACTGCCGAGATCTGTTTCATTGTTGACTGTTTTAGGTGAGTTCTCCTGTTGGTTTGACTGGGGGTGGTTTCTCAGCTTCTTCATCTTGCTTGTTGTTTTCTTTCTCCTGAGGGAGTTGTACTCTCCGTGATCGGGCAGTGTTTGCCTTGTCACTGCCATGGAATACTTCCTGAGGGCTGGCGTTGTTGGTCAGTCTTTTTTGAGGCAGTGTGGCTTTTCTGGAGTGTTGATGGGGCTAACAGTGTTTCTTTGAAGCAAAGGAGGGCTTCCTGAGGGCAGACAGGACTGGGAGGTCCACACCACGATGGTAGCAGATTTCACTTGGTCATGCAGGGCTTGCTCTGGTGTTTTTAGGCTGTGGGGTTCTTGCAGGGGGTTGGCGGTGTTGGGCAGCTGTTCCTCAGGAGTGCAGCACCCCCGGGAGGCTGGAGCAGCTATCTGGGTCACTGAGAACCTAAGAGGCTCTTCCCTAGGGCGGCCCAACTCAGAAGGACGGCCTGCGAATGTAGGCGGATCTTTTCACAGTCTGGCCAAGCTTGTTGCAGCTTTTCTGGGCTGCAGGGGGTCCTCCAGGGGGCTGGTGGTGCTGAGCAGCTATTCCGTGGGAGTGGGGCACCCCCTGGGGGCTTAGGCGGGTAGCAGGGCTGTTGGAAACCCAAGAGGCTCCTCCCCAGGGCAGCCTGACTCAGAAAAACCGTCGGAGAGTTAGGCAGATCTATTCACGGCCTGGCTAGGCTTGTTCTAGCTTTTCTGGGCTGCAGGCCTTTTCTCGGGGGCTGGTGGTGTTTGGTGCTGCTCTGCGGAAGTGTAGCCCCTCCAAAGGGCAAGCAGGCCTGTGCAGGGACAGCCCCTGTGGTGGTAAGCTTCAGGCAATTGTTGAGGCCAGCCCTCCTGGATGGCAGGCAGCCCCAGGTTTGGCGAGAGCGTAGGGGGTGGTGGGGGTGGGGGGAGGGGATGCACTGGGAAGCACAGCTTTCAGCTAGCTAGCGGGCCTGTAAGCTTGCTGTGGCGTGGGGGGTATTCTATGGGGACCCACCTCTTCTTCTCTCCCCTCCCCAGCACGGGCGCAGACCAGGCTCTTCTCCCAGGTTCCCTCTGATGCGGCTTTCCACTTCCCCGCCCCTAGAGTATTGCTCCCTTCCTCTGCGACAGCTTTGTTTTCTAGTCTCCCAGGCAGTCTCTGCCCCATCAAATGGTTTCTAGACCTCCCAAGCAGTTTCTGCTCCGCCCCGCCCCCCCCAGCCCATTCTCAAGGACTAACCTCTGGAGCCAAGATCTCGGTGCCCAGCCCCCATCCAGGCATCCCCCGTCCCTTTCCCGGGGGCTAACCTCTGGAGCCGAGGATTCGGTGCCTAGCCCCCACCCAGGCATCTCAATTTTTGGTGACTGTGCCCGTAGTTCAGATGGTCCCTTCGGTTTTTGATCAGCTTTTCCGTACTCCAACTTACTGCTACACTCTTCTCTGCATCTGGAGATTCCTCCGGTTCCTTTGATCTTTCCCCCGTGTAGGTGACTTTCCAGGGTGCGGGATCCCTTTCTCCTCAGTTCCCTTTCCGGAGCGCCCGTCCCGCTCGGATTCACCTTCTCTCACTCTCCTCTTTTCTCCCGTTCTGCCCAGTAATGTCATGAACTTCTTGCTGTTATTGGAGTTTAGGTTCCTCTGCCAGCGATTGGTTGCTGTTCTGTGCGAGTCATTTATTCTGTAGATGTGCTTTTTTTGTTGTGTTTGTGGGAGAGGGCGAGCGTGTCCCCCTACTCCTCCGCCATCTTGTCCTCTCTCCCTATTTTTATTTTATTTTATTTTGTGGTGAAGGAAAGTGCATCATTTATTGCAGGACGCCAAGTAAGGAGTCCAGGGCAGCTAGTGCTTAAAAGACCTGCACTCCCCAAAAGCTTTCAGGGAAAGGTTTTTGAAGACAGAGGGAGGGGATTATGGGGTATGTGATCAGCTTTTGGATCTTATTCTGATTGGTTGGTGATGAGGTAATCAGGTGTCAACATCATCAACCTTTTGGTTCAACTTGTCTGAGATCTATGTGCTTGTGGGCAGCATACAGTTAACTTCTTCCGTCTGGTGGGGGTTTCAGTATCCTTCTAAGCATATCTAGGTTCTGTGCTTGCCCCAGAGTGAAAGCTAGATTTTCTTGTTGGCCCATTTCTCCAACAGCAAAGATGAAGTTCAGAGAAGCCCTTCCATGAGGGCTTGGTTGAGGACCACTTCTGGAGGCCATGTTTCAGCACACAGGTTGGAGTCAGACATATGAGTTCAGGTTTAGCTCCTGATTTGCTGAGTGAGCTTGGGCAGGCCTTCTTCCCCTCATTTTCTTTAACCTTATGATGGGGACAGAAAGCAGAATTACATGTTCCCAAGACAGAGTGCTCAGCTGAGGGCTTGCCACAACTGGCCACTGTGCCGAGAGCTTGGCCTGCCTGCCCACAAGCACCCCCATTTGTTTATTTTTGCTTTGTTTCCTTTGGCTTAGGAGACCCCAGAAAGTATTGCTAATTTAGGTCAAAGAGTGTTCTGTCCATGTTGTCTTCTAAGAGTTTTACGGTTTCTGGTTTTACAGTGGTCCTTGATCCATTTTGAGTTTATTTTGTATATGTAATGAGAAATGTTCTAATTTTATTGTTACATGTAGATGTTTAAGGCAACTTCTTTTCAAAAGTCGATGATAAATTTCAAATTCCACTTAAATGTTTTAATGAAACAAGTAAGATTGGACATCATTCTCCTCCACAAAGTTTCATTTCATTTGAATTTTTTAACCCTATTTATCCTATGGGATTATGGAATTTTAAATATAAGCAAACTTATAAGTCATTTCTTTTTCTATAAGTATTTAGATGCCTAATATTAAATACATATTTTCTCTATCATTTCCTTGAAGGAAGAGTTAACCTCAACAAAAACTGTGTAGAGATGTATAAAACAACATTAAGACTGTAAGCATTCTTAAATAGGCTTAAGATTTTTGAGGTTTTGACACTTTATGCCAATATCATATAACTATCATGTTCTAGTATTCCTTTATCTAGAAAATAATTCATTTTAACTTTTATTCATTTAAAAAATTTTTTCTATATAGTTATAGTTGATGTACAATGTTCTGTCAATTTCTGCTGTACAGCAAAGTGACCCAGTTATATATATGCATTCTTTATTCACATTATCCTCCATCATGTTCCATCACAAGTGATTAGATATTGTTCCCTGTGCTATACAGCAGGATCTTGCTTATCCACTCCAAATGCAATAGTTTGCATCTACTAACCCCAAACTCCCATTCCATCCCACTCCCTTGTGTTCCCCCTTGGCAACCACTAGTCTGTTCTCCATGTGCATGTGCTTTTTTCTTTTCTATAGATAGGTTCATTCATGCTGTATATTAGATTCCAAATGTAAGTGATATCATATGGTATTTGTCTTTCTCTTTCTGACTTCACTTAGTATAGGAGTCTCTAGTCCCATACGTGTTGCTGCAAATGACATTATTTTGTTCTTTTTATGGCTGAGTAGTTTTCCATTGTGTATATATATACTGCATCTTCTTAAAACTTTCATCTGTCGTTGGGCATGTAGGTTGTTTTCATGTCTTGGCTATTATAAATAGTGCTGCTATGAACAAAGGGGTGCATGTAATTTTTCAATGGAAGTTTTGTCTAGATCCATGAGCAAGAGTGGGATTGCTAGATTATATGATAGTTCTATATTTAGTTTCCTGAGGTACCTCCATACTATTCTCCATAGTGGTTGTACCAGTTTAAATTCCCAAATAACAAACCCTTTCTCCACACCCTCTCTAGCATTTTGTTATTTGTTGACTTACTAATGATTGGCATTCTGAATGATGTGAGGTGGTCCCTCGTTGTTTTGATTTGTATTTCTCTTATGATTAGTGATATTGAGCATCTTTTCATGTGCCTGTTGGCCATCTGCATGTCTTCTTTGGAGAAATGTCTATTCAAGTCCTTCAGCACATTTTTCAGTTGAGTTGTTTGTGGGGTTTTTTTTGCTGTTGAGTTGTATAAGTTGTTTGTATATTTTGGAGATTAAGCCCTTGGTTGCATTGTTTGAAACTATTTCCACCCATTTTGTAGGTTGTCTTTTGGGTTTGTTTTTTTAATGGTTTCCTTCTCTGTGCAAAATCTTGTGAGTTTGATTAGGTCTCATTGGTTTATTTTTGTTTTTATTTCTATTGTTTTAGGAGACTGACCTAAGAAAACATTTGTAAGGCTGATGTCAGAGAATATTTTGCCTGTGTTCTCTTCTAGGAGTTTTATGGTGTCTTACATTTAAGTCTTTAAGCCATTTTGAGTCTTGTTTTTGTTTTTGCTTCCTAGGGATACACTGGTGGCATATGGAGGTTCCCAGGCTAGGGGTCCAATCAGAGCTATAGCTGTGGCCTATGCCACAGTCACTGCAATACCAGATCCAAGCCTACCACAGCTCACAGCAATGCTGGATCCTTAACCCACTGAGCAAGGCCAGCGATCAAACCTAAAACCTCATGGTTCCTAGTTGGATTCATTTCCACTACACCACAAAGGGAACTCATTTTGAGTTTATTTTTGTTTGTGGTGTGAGGATATGTTCTAGTTTCATTGCTTTACATGCAGCTGTCCAGTTTTCCCAACACTACTTGTTGAAGGTACTGTCTTTTTTTCCCATTTTATATTCTTGCCTCCTTTGTCAAAGATTAATGACCATAGGTGTCTGGTTTATTCTGTTCCATTGGTCCGTATGTCTGTTTTTGTACCAGTATCACACTGTGTTGATTACTGTAGCTTTGTAGTATTGTCTGAAGTCTGGGAGAATTATGCCTCTTGCTTGTCCCCCCCCACCACCACCCCCACAGGATTGCTTTGGAATTCTGGGTCTTTTGTGGATTGTTTGTTCTAGTTCTATGGAAAGTGACATGGGTAATTTGATAAGGATCACATTAAATCTTAGATTTTTGTGGGTACTATGGCCATTTTAACAATATTAATTCTTCCAATCCTTTAATCACCTTTAATTTTGTTGATGTTTTATAGTTCTTAGAATATAAGTCTTTCACCTCCTTGATCAGGTTTATTCTTAGGTATTTGATTTGGGGGGGTGTGATTTTAAAAGGTATTTTTTTATATTCCTTTTTTAATATTTCACTGTTAGTATACAGAAGTGCAACCAATTTCTGAATGTTAATCTTATATCCTACTACTTTGCTGAATTCATTGATCAGTTTGAGTAGTTTTTGTATGGAGTCCTAGGGTTTTCTATAGATAGTATCATGTCATCTCCAGGGAGTGACAGTTTTACCTCTTCTCTTCCAATGTGGATTCTTTTTATTTCTTTTGTTTGACTGATTGCTGTGGCTAAGATTTCCAATATTATGTTGAATAAAAGTAGTGAAAGTGGGCATCCTTGTCTTGTTCCAGATTTGAGTGGGAAGGCTTTCAGCTTTTCTCCATTGAGTATTATATTGGCTGTGGGTTTGTCATAAACAGCTTTTATTATGTTAAGATATGTTCCCACTACACCAACTTTGGTAAAAGTTTTTATCATGAACAGATGTTGGATTTTGTCAAATGCTCTTTCTGCATCTATAGAGATGATCACGTGGGTTTTTTTACTTTTTTAATGTGGTGTATGACATTGATTGATTTGCATATGTTGAACCATCCTTGTGAACTTGGGATGAATCCCACTTGGTCATGGTATATGATCTTTTTTATGTGTTGGATTTGGTTGGCTAAAATTTTGTTGAGAATTTTTGCATTGATATTCATCAAAAATACTGGCCTGTAATTTTCTTTTTCAGTAGTATCGTTGATTTTGGTATTAGGATGATGGTGGATTCATAGAATGTCTTTGGGAGTGTTCATTCTTTAATATATTGGAAAAATTTAAGAAGGATGAGTATAAGTTCTTGGCTTGTTTGGAAGAATTCACCTGTGAGGCCATCTGGTACTAGACTTTTGTTCATAGGGAGAGTTTTTTTTTTTTAATTACATATTCAATTTCATTTCTAGTAATGGGTCTGTTTAAATTAGCTTTATTCAGTTTTGGTGGGCTGTATGTCTCTAGAAAGCTATTTCTTCTAGATTGTCAAATTTGTTGACATTTAATCGTTCATAGAATTCTTTTATGGTTTTTTGTATTTCTGCAGTATCCCTTGAGATTTCTCCTTTTTCATTTTTTATTTTGTTTATTTGGGTTCTCTCTCTCTTGGTGAATCTGGCCAGAGGTTCGTCAATTTTGTTTTCCCTTTCAAAGAACTAGCTTTTGGTTTTATTGATTTTTTTTTTCTATTGTTCTATGAATTTCTATTTTATTGAGTTCCTCCCTGATCTTTATGATTTCCATCCTTCTGCTGACTTTAGGTTTTATTTGTTCTTTTTCTAATTCTTTCAGGTGGTAGGTAAAGTTGTTGATTTTGAGAAAGATACTTCTATGGCATTCTGCCCCTTCTCCTCTCACCCTGTGTGACATTATAGCCTTGATTCTGCTATGCTCCCTTGGCTGTGGAGTTCTGCTCCCTTGGCTGTGGATTTCCACTCCCTAGCCTGTGGCTCACTGCTCCCTAGCCCCACAGGTTGTCTCCATACACCCAATCCTATTTCTTCCCTGGAACTTACCCTGGAGCCTGAGTCTCAGTACCCAGTCCCTGCCTTTGTGTCTCAGGCTGTGGTGTCTGAGGGCAGTTGTACCAATGGTCTGCACAGCTCTCTGCTTTGCCCTTCTCAGTCCAGCTGCTGCACTTTTCTCTGAGGCTTTGAGGTTCCCCTTCCATTCAAAATGATGGTTAGGTGGCTTCCCAGGGTGCAGATTCCTTTCCTCTTTCACATCTGTGTCTCAGAAGTGCTGGTCCTGTCCTAATTCCTTTCTCTCTCTCTCTCTCTCTCTCTCTCTGTCTCTCTCTCTCTGTCTCTCTCTCTCTGTCTCTCTCTCTCTGTCTCTCTCTCTCTGTCTCTCTCTCTCTGTCTCTGTCTCTCTGTCTCTCTGTCTCTCTGTCTCTCTCTGTCTCTCTCTCTCTCTGCCTTTTGTTCTACCTAGTTATGTGGAGAGTTTCTTCCCCTTTTTGGAGGTTTAAAGTCTCCTGCTAGCATTCAGTAGATGTTCTGTGCCAATCATTCCACATGTAGATTTTTTTTTTTTAATTGTGTTTGTGGGGAAAATTTAAGTGCAACATCTTACTCTTCCACCATCTTCCAGGCAGGTTTTTTTGTTTGTTTGGTTTTGGGTTTTTTTGTTTGTTTGTTTGTTTGTTTGTTTGTTTGTTTGCATTTTAGGGCCACACCCAGAGTATATGGAGGTTCCCAGGCTAGGGGTCTAATTGGAGCTGTACCTGCTGGCCTATGCCAAAGCCACAGCAACACAGGATCCAAACTGTATCTGCAACCTATACCACTGCTCATGGCAATGCCAGAACCTTAACCCACTGAGCAGGGCTAGGGATTGAACCTGCATCCTCATGGATGCTAGTCAGATTTGTTAACTGCTGAGCCACGTAGGAACTCCCAGGCAGCAGTTTTTAAAGTAGGCAAATAAACATAGTCCTTGGGACCACAAATGGTCACAAGAACAGGCAATCTGGAGGTGTCCTCTGGGCTGCAGTGGCATAAATTAGGGCCCCAGATGGGTATATAAGCTTCTTTCTGGGAGATACTGGCAAGCCATACCAAGGCAGAGGGAAAGTACGAAGATGGCATCCCTTGCCCTAGGTTCCCTGAGAGCATCCTCTGTAGGCCTCTAGGTATGTGTAAACCTGAATCCTGTCCCTCAGGCCACAACTCCAGGACAAGCAGATAGGCCTCTTTCACAGGGAGATTGAGAACGTGTTTCATTCTGCCATCTGTGCAGTGCTGTGGGGGTGGCAGCCTGCCAAGCACTCTCTCACTGATTATACAGTCCCATGAGATTCAGGAATATGAGCCTCTTTGTCTACCAGATCCAGGTGTTCAGTGGGTTTTCTCTGGGTAGCAGCCGCAAAAACCAGACTCCTGCCATAAAAACCAGAGCATCAGATACGCGGAAGAGCTCTCGTCTAAGAGATAACTTATTCTTTGGCAGAGGGAGAGGACAAAGCTAGCACTCAGCTTCCAGGGTCTCAGGAAAGGTTTATAGTCAGGCCTTTGATGTGTTTCAGTAGAAGCCTGCCCCTCAGGCCACGGTCATGATGATGAGCTTACAGGCCTCCTTCACACTGAGCTCCTGAGTCCTTGCCCCTTTCTGAGCCATAAGGATGGTGGCTGTTGAAGAACTCTATCTCTGGGACCTATGAGTGTAAGTCCTGCTGGCCATCATAGCCAGGTGTCCCCTGGCAGCAGCTGCAAAAAATGAGGGCACCAGACAAGGGCCTGAGCTGCTTTCTGGGAGCTAAGGCAAGGCCAAGGGAGAGCACAGATATTGAGTCTACCAGCCTCTGTTCCCTGAGAGCACCTTCTTGGCCTCTAGAAGTGTCAGCCCTCCCCTTCAGGCCTCTTTCTCAAAAGACAGAGTGCTTTTCAGCCTGTTGGGTGCCCTGGGGGTGGGTGACTGCTAAGAACTGTCTCTCTGCTTGTCATAGTCCTATGGGACACAGGAATGCAGGCTCCTCTGGCCTCCAGAGCCAGGAGATCAAGGGGCATCCTCTAGGCTCCAGCCATGAAAAATGGGGCCCCAGACACATGTAAAGTTTCCTCTCAGGGAGATACTGGCACTGTGTGGTGGGCCAGAGGGAGAGGGCAAGGATGGCATTGAGGGGAAAAAAGAAAAAAAAAAGAAAAAAAAAAAAAGCAAATGGCACCTGCCAAGGCCCTTACCTCTCTGTTGGTTGCTTTAAGATAATGATCACTAGGTCTGGGCACTTTTGAATACTTGCCTTTTCACTGGGCCCTGGAGAGAGTGATTCTGTGCACCAGCCCTTTAAGAGGTGCCTCTCTGTTCACCACAGCCCTTTGGGTCTTATAAAGCATCACTGGTTTTCAAACCCAGATGTTTTGGCAGCTTGTATCAGGTGCAGGTCTTAAACACTGGGGAGCCTAAGGAAGGAGCTCTGGGTTTGTGATTTCCCTCCCCACTGAAGATTGCCATGCCAGGAAGGGGGTTGATGGCAAGACTATGTCTCTGCCTCTCCTACCCACCTCACTGAGGCCCTTCTCTTTGCTGTGTGCAAAGCTGCTCTGCTAGTGTTCAGATTTTTTTTTTCTTTCTTTAATGAATTTTATCAGAATACAGTTGATTTACAAAGTTGTATTATTTTCAGGTGTACCACATATACATATATCCATTTTTCAGATTCTTTTCTCATATAGGCTATTACACAGTATTGACTAAAATTCCCTGTGCTATACAGTAGGTCTTTGTTACCTATTTTATAGATAGTAGTGTGTATATGTCAGTCCCAACCCCTAATTTATCCCTCCCCTGCTATGTTTCCCTTTTGGTAACCATAGGTTGGGTTCAGAATATTTGAGTCTATTTCTCTTCTGTAAGTTCTTTTGTATAATATTTATTAGATTCCTTGTATTAGTGATCACCTAGATATTTGTCTTTCTCTGTATGACTTCTTCACTTAGTGTGATAATTTCTAGGTCCATCCATGTTGCTGCAAATGGTATTATTTCATACTTTTTATGGCTGAGTAATATTCCATTGCATATATGTACCACATCTTTAGCCTATGCCACAGCCACAGCAACATGGGATCTGAGCTGGGTCTGCAACCTACACTGCAGCTCACGGCAACATCAGATCCTTAACCTGCTGAGCAAGGCCAGGGATCAAACCTGCATCCTCGTAGATGCTAGTCAGATTTGTTTCCTCTGAGCCACAGTGCAAACTCCTGTACCACATCTTCTTTATCCATTCCTCCATTGATGGACATTTAGGTTGCATTCATGTCTTGGCTATTGTAAACAGTGCTGTGGTGAACATTGGGGTGTATGTATCTTTTTGAATTATGGTTTTCTCCAGATATATATCTAGAAGTAGGACTACTGAATCATATGATAGTGCTATATTTAGTCCTTTATGGAACATCCATACTGTTCTCCATGGTGGGTACACCAGCTTACATTCCCACCAAAATTGTAGGAGGGTTCCCTTTTCTGTACACCCTCTCTGGCAATTATTGTCTGTAGACTTTTAGATGATGGTTATTCTGAAGGCATGAGGTGATACCTCATTGTAGTTTTAATTTTCATTCCTCTGATTATTAGTTTTATTGAGCATCTTTTCATGTGTTTTTTGGCCATCTGTCTGTCTTTGGAGAAATGTCTGTTTAGATCTTCTGACCATTTTTAATTGAGTTGTTTGTTTTTGCATGAGCTATTTGTATATTTTGGAGATTAATCCCTTGTTGGTCATTTCATTTGCGAAGATTTTCTCCCACCTGAAAGTTTTGTCTTTTCATTTTGTTTCCTTTGCTGTGCAAAAGCTTTTAAGTTTAATTAGGTCCTATTTGTTTACTTTTGTTTTTATTTTCATTACTCTAGCAGGTAGGTCAAAAAAGATATTGCTGTGATGTATGTCAAAGTGTGTTCTGCCTATGTTTTCTTCTAAGTGTTTTATAGTATCTTGTCTTATGTTTAGGTCTTTAATCCATTTTATTTTTATGTATGGTATTAGAGAGTGTTCTCATTTCATTCCTTTGCATGTAGCTGTCCAGTTTTCTCAGCACCACTGATTGAAGAGGCTGTCTTTTCTCCATTATGTATTCTTGCCTCCTTTGTCATGGATTAATTGACCATAGGTGCATGGGTTTATTTCTGGGCTTTCTATGCTGTCCCATTGACCCGTACCTCTGTTTTTGTGCCTGTACCATGCTGTTTTGATGAATATATCTTTGTGGTATAGTCATGGAGCCTGATTCCTCTAGCTCCATTTTTCTTTCTCAGGATTGCTTTTGCTATTCAGGGTCTTTGGTGTTTCCATGCAAAATTTTTAATTTTATGTTCTAGTTCTGTGAAAAATGACATTGGTAATTTGAAATGCATTGCATTGAATCTGTAGATTGCCTTGGGTAGTATAGTCATATTGACAATGTTAATTCTTCTGATCAAAGAGCATGGTATATATTTATATCTGTTTGTGTCATCTTTTCCTTCATCAGTATAGTTTTCAGAGTACAGGTCTTTTGCCTCTTGATGTAAATTTATTCCTAGTTATTCTCTTTGATATGATGGTAAATAAGATTTTTCTTTAATTTCTTTTTCTGATCTTTCATTGTTAGTATATAGCAATGCATTTGATTTCTATGTGTTAATTTTGTGTTCTGTAAATTTACCAAATTCTTTTACAATTTGGATTCCTTTTATTTATTTTTCTTCTCTGATTGTGTGGCTACAACTTCCAAAACTATGTTTCATAAAAGTGGTGAGAGTGGACATCCTTGTCTTGTTCCTGATCTTAGTGGGAAAGCTTTCAGCTTTTCACCATTGATGTCAGCTCACCATGATGTTAGCTGTGGATTTGTCACAGATGGTCTTTATTGTGTTGAGGTAGATTCCCTCTATGCCCACTTTCTGGAGAGTTTTTATCAGAAATGGTTGTTGAATTTTGTCAAGAGCTTTTTCTGCATCTGTTGAAATGATCACATGGTATTTATTCTTGGTTGTTAATGTAGTATATTACATTGATTGATTGGCATATATATCTCTTTCATCCTTGGGATAAATCCCACTTGGTCATGGTGTGTGATCCTTTTAATGTATCGTTAGATTCAGTTTGCTAATATTTTGAGTATTTTTGTGTCTATATTCATCAATGATATTGGTCTGTCATTTTCTTTTTTATGGTGTCTTTGTCTGGTTTTGTCATCAAGGTGATGGTGGCCTCATAGAATGAGCTTGAGAATGTTTCTTTCTCTATGTTCAGGTCTTTTTCAGGGGAAATTCTTCCATATACAGCTATAAATTGGGCATATTGGTAGGAGCTGAGTGCAGAATTTTCCTATGTTACCATTTGGACTGTCCACTCTTCTATTCATATCATTTATTATCCTTTCTTTGTTTCATTTTTGAAAACCTGCAAAACCTGCTTTATTTTTTTTTTCATTATAGCTGGTTTACAGAGTTCTGTCAATTTTCTACTGTACAGTATAGTGACCCAGTTACACATACAATTACACAATCTTTTTTTTTCACATTATCATTCTCCATCATAGGTGACTAGACATAGTTCCCAGTGCTATACAGCAAGATCTCATTGCCTATCCATTCCAAAACCTGCTTTACAATAAAGCTGGTAGTTTAGCATCTGACTTTAAATCAAACTGCTTTAATGTTTTGCCATTTAGGATACCATTTGTTAGTGGTTTCTGATAACTTGTCTTTGTAATTTTACTCTTTTAGTTTACTAATATAGTAGTTTATGCTGATAGTTTTCTAATACTGAGTCATCCTAACATTCTCAAAATTTAGAGTAAAAATTTCCTCTTAATGTAAATTTCATTACATCCCTCTCTTCCACTTTGGAAAAAGCACAATTATTGAGAGTAAATAAGAAAAATCTATGAGAGGACTATTAAGCTCCTATGATCATTCAAGAACAAATATATTTGAGTGCTTACTATGTACCATCCTCTTTATTGTGTGTGTGTCTTAACAATTCTTTGAGGCTGATACATAAAACTTCATCGTACTGATGAGGAAACAGACCTAAAGACATGAACGATTTGCCCAAAAGTCCCACAACTAAGGAGTGGTAGAATCAGCTTTGAACCCAGATTGAGAGCCTGAACTCTTAACAACTGTATTATAATGTTTCTCAGTAAAGCTTTAGAGAAGATCAAAAAATAACAGAAGCTCCAAGATGGCTAACAAATCTCAGGTCCTATTTATTCAGGCTCAAAATTCTACTGAAGTGACAGTAAACATTTGTGAACCGGAATAAATCCAGAATAATATATAGAGCAGAAGGGAAGGCCCATGTAGTTCAAAAATCCCTACAAACTTCTAGAAGGTGAGAAGCAGGGGCCTTAAAGAAGTCACAAAGCAGAAAAGTAGGGATCCTTTTAGTCTAGCCAAGCTGCAGAAAGGACTCCAGCATGTAAGATGTTAGAACAGAGAAGGACAGGGTTGCTGGAGGTATTCGGTTTGACCTAAAGGGCCGTCTGTGAACAGCAACTTTGGATGATGGTGTGGGGAATAGTGGTATCTGCACAGTGTTAACAGATGTTTTTTTAAAGAGGGGGTTCCCATCGTGGCACAGCGGAAATGAATCTGACTAGTATTTATGAGGATGCAGGTTCAATCCCTGGCCTCGCTCAGTGAGCTGGGGATCCAGCATTGCCATGAGCTGTGGTGTAGGTCGTGGCCTTGGCTTGGACGCATTGCTGTGGCTGTGGCATAGGCTGGCAGCTGCAGCTCTGATTCGACCCCTAGCCTGGGAACTTCATATGCTGCAGGTACAGCCCTAAAGACAAAAAAAAAGAGAGAGAGAAAGAAAAATTCTACATGACTCAGGATTGAGTCAAATACCAAGAGCTTGACAGAAATTGTCTGGATGAAGGGCTCTCTACATGAAGGACTCTCTACACTGGACCCCGGTCCTGATGTGCAGCGGTTAAGGATCCAGTGTTGCCATGATAAGCTGTGGTGAATGTTGCAGATGAGGCTCAGATCCCGTGTTGCTGTGGCTGTGAAATAGGTCCAATTCAACCCTTATCCTGGGAACTCCCATATGCCATGGATACAGCCATTAAAAAAAGCAAAAGAAATAAAAATAAATTGGCTGTATAACAGGCATGAGAAGGCAGGATAGGTTTAAAGATGTGAGTTGGCCCCTAGATTGTGTCCTTTTTCCAACTGGCATCATGGAAGACTTTTGGAGTCCTTGACTCAGCCTGCGAAGTAGCAGGCAGCCACATGAGGGAAAGAAAAAGAAAGATATTTTAAGCAAAAGGTATATCTTTAACTTGAACAAAGGTATTAAGGTTAGGAGCAGCCAATAGCTGAGGGGAATATTTTATTCTTGCCTGAGGATAAAGGTCAGTCCTAGGTGTGACAGTTGCTGAGGCTAGAGGCGCAGAGAGTGGCCAGATCTGGAGCTTGTACTTACCGTATAGGAAAAAAAAAAAAAAAAAAAAAAAAAAGGAGCCATTGAAGGATGTAAGGCAAGAATATGAAATGGTCAGGACCATTGTTTTGGCAGTTGAGAGGTCTTGGGAATGAATGCAGTCTGGTCTAAGGCAGTGGGTCCCAAAGTGTGGCCGGGGAAGGCATCTGGCCTGGGAATGGAAAAAAAGTGCAAATCAGGCCCCACTCTAACCTACTGAAGCAGCCTCTAGAGGGAGGGCCCAGCAATTCTATTTTAACAAGCCCACTGGGTGGTTGTGATGTGTACTCATCTAAGAACCACTCTTTCTAAAAAATGCCTCTTATCTCAAGACATTTCATCTCTTCCAAGAACCTTTCCTGCCCCATTGATATATAATGATCTATACCCTCTCTTGTCACCCATTCTGTCCCCTGAATGTACTTGTCATACAGTAGAATTTTAGGGTGCCTCGTTATGCCAGTTTTCTCCTGGTAACTAGTATGCTTCTTTATGCCACATATGGTCTCTCAACCTGCCTTTGTGGGCCTGGCAGGATCTAGCAAAGTGCTTAATACTTTAGCTTTTGCTGAATGAACCTAAAAACCATTTAGGAGGCATTTGCAGTATTCTAATCAATAGATGAGGAAATGAGGTCCTGAAGCAAGAGTATGGGGGGTGGACCTGAGAAATACCTAGAAAAGTAAAATGGCAGAATGTTAAGAAGGCTGTATAATTATTAGCTCTTAATTACACACTAAGCGATTTTAAATGCTTTGCAAATATTCCTATTTAGTCCTCACAATAACCCTATGAGGTAGCTACTGTTTTTGTCCCTGTGGTTTAGATGAAGAAACTGAGGCTAAGTAATTGAACCAAGGCTAACAGCTAATATTGAGCTGAGATTCAAACCCAGGCTATGTCTGGCAGCAGACATCTGTTAGGCTGTTTTGCCTCCAAACTTTTGTTACATTTTCCAGCTTGAGTGGTCAGGTAACTGGGGTGCCATCCGTGAAGTCATAAAGACAGGGAAAAACCAGGGTAAGATGCTGAGTTCAGCTTTTTTAGCTATGCTGTGTTTTGAGGCACCTTTAGGGGGTGTCCAGCAAGTGGCTTGATAGTCTGAATACAGGACTGGGCCAGGTATGCAGATTTAGACATGGACATGTGAACCATAAGAAATGGATGAATGATCCAGGAAGGATTATATACAATGAAACGACATGTGAATTGAAGGCCCTAGTGAACAATATTTAAGGGACACTAAGATGCAGTGGCCTAACAGGTATAAGGAACCCCCCAGAAGACGGTATCATTCTAGAAGTCAAGGTAGTGTCATGGAGGGACTGATCAACCGTATCAGTTGCAATGAGTTCAAGAAAAAGACTGAAGGCCATTTTGGCATCTAAAGACGTCACTGCAATTGGTTTGCTGTGATCACTGATAGAGGGGTGAACACCAGATTTGAATGGATTGAAAGTGACAAGAAGGCAAGAAATTCAGAAAGCACACCTAAGTGTACAGAGCGATGGCATTTTGTAGAAGATGCAATTTTAAAAATTACGCCTTTTTAGATGAGACTTCAGTGTCCTTTTCAGAGTCCAGCTCATGGAACCAGTGGATGTGGTATTGAGGATAAAGGGAAGAGATGGAAGAACAACTAAGCCAAAACCTGGGAGAGGCTGGGCTCTGGGAGAAAGGTTGGACTTGAGCAGAGGACAACCAACTCAACTTCTAAGACAAGGACATGAGGACAGGAATGGTTATGATATTCTTAGGAAGCACAGGAAATAATGGCCTTAATTTTATTGATAAAATGGTATCCATTGGTTATGGAGGCAAGGTTAAGTGAAACACTTAAAGATTTAGGGAATGGGAGAGGGAGCAGCCCTAGCAACAATGAAAGGACAAGTAATTTTATTAATAAGCCATTTATAAAAACCAGGATATCCAGTTTAGGTAGACAGAAGGCTAGGCAAAACTGAGAGAAAATGATAGGACATACAGATTATAGGACTCTGTGAGGTCAAAAATCATTTTGGAGCAAGTGAAGATAGAACTTGATGGATGGGAGGTTGTAGTTAGAGAAGATTACTATAGAGTTTTAAGTTCAAATAGCTCTAGATGAAAATATCTAAGCTGTAGCCTTGAGAGTTTTTTGAAATAGGAGAGATGAAGGTTGATAAAAGCACGGAATTACAGAGTTGGACTACTGAAGGATAGCAACTTAAGTACATTTCAGAAAATTATCAACATTGCTGGTACTTTTCGGAGACTGTTTTTGTTTGGGAAAATATACACTTGAAATATGGGGTTAAAAAAAAACAAAAACCTTGAGGTAGATGACCCATTTCCCATGGCCCTGGGTGCCATAGCTTAAAAAGCTGGTAACAAAATTTGACTGTTACTCTGGAAGGTGTGTGGATGGTTGCAGAGGATAGGAAAGAAAGGAGAGAGGAGCCAGACACTGAGCGGAGGAAATGAGTTCCCACTGTGGATCAGTGGATTAAGGACCTGGCCTTGCCATGGCTGTGGTGTAGGCCTTCTGGCCTCTGCTGCAGCTCCAATTTGACCCCCAGCCCAGGAACTTCCACATGCTGCAAGGGTGCCATAAAAAGAAAAAAAAAAAAAAAAAAGCTTAGGAGAAACTCAGTGGCAGGGTGGTTGTGAAGAACTCGTAAGAATAGTAGGAATGGCTGATTTTGAGCAGTGTGCATTGGTGTGCAATGCGACATAACTCTTCCTGCCCACCCTGCCTTTGTCAAAAGGATCTCAACTCAACTTGACTTTACTATTCTCACCAATACCCTGTGCACTGAGTTTTCAGCTGTTAGGTACAACTTCTTGCCCATCAAAATGTAATCAGCAGTGGTGTCCTTCTCAGGGGAGAGCACTATGAAACAGATGGGACTTGCTACTCACTTTCCCTCTGCCACAACTAACCACATTCCCAGTGGCAGCACAGTTTTCCAGGGTCCCAGTGAGGTGGGAAGCAGACTACCATGCTAATCCACAAAAGATAGGAGAATGTGTTCTAAATCACAGATCTGCAGGACTTGTCTGTATTGCAGCATAATGTAATTGTACCCAATCAATTGTCCTGTTAATTTTACCTCAAACACCCCAACTCCCCCCCCATCTACACTTATTCAGCATATTCCCTCTCATCTCTATACCCCATAAATGTTCTAACTCATAAACAAATGTCTTACATTACTTTCTTCTACACTCAAAACTGTAGCTAATTACAAATCAGATCAGGTGACTGACTTTTAAGTCTTTCTAGGCTTGCCTTCATCTCTGAAATTAAATCCAGAATGTCTACAAGGCCATCTGTAATTCACCCTTTTAGCCTCTTACCGTTCTCCCTCATGTTCCAAACTTCAACCATACTCTGCTTCGGAATACACTGTGACCTCTCCTGTCTATGCTTCTGCTAATTCTGTTCCCACTGCATGGAGTACATGGTTTCCTTGGCTTACATTGTCCTGATCCCCAGACCACGAGCCTCTGTGCCACAAATCATACAGAGCCCATACAGTATTCCTCTATGAAAACACTATTTAATAGAAATTATGTTTTCCCCAACGGTACTGTCCCCACTATCAAGCACATAGCACTAAAGAGTGGAGGTGCCCAGGGGAAGGAGGGGAAAAGGGTAATTAGCTTTGCCTTTGATCCATTTACAAGAATGGAGGTGTGGTTAATAAATTTTACATAGATCTTAACATGCAGAGCGCTGTGAGCAGAGGCTATAGCAGTACAGATCAGCAGTGGGGGCTCTCATCTGCACACACACACGGTCATCTGGTAACACTTGGACTGTACTTTTACAGGGCAATTGATGCTGAAAAAAATTTCTAAATCATTTAAGTGTAGATTTTAAAGACTTATGAATGATTTTCAAGGTTCCCAAACTCAAGACTTAATAAAACTGCTGACCAATCAGCCTCATTAATACTTCAAAAAACATCATGTAAAAGGAAAATAACTTTTATTTGTTTACACCATTTCTGCTAAGTGGGATTGAAATGGTTCAAAAGCTTGAAAGACAACTCAGTCGTTTTGTTTCAAAGAACAGGCAATTTATGATGGTTTTTCTGTCACTTGCTACCACCATCAGTCTTTAAAATCTCATGTGTGGCTATCAAGATTCATAAGAGATTTTATTTTCTCCAGACATCAACTAATCCTAGAAAAATAGCAAAAATCTGCTAGAGTCAGTTTTTTAATAGTTACATTAAGTTCAAATATATATATATATATATGTATATATATATATAAATTACACACACACACACAAATCACTGTTTGGCATGTCTTTAAATATTACAGCTAAATAGGAAATTACCTGCACTGGGAAACAAGTTTTTAGTTCCAGAAATAAATTAATGAAGAAACTGTTCTCTTCAAGAGTGTAAATGAATAATCTTGAAAATCTACTTACGTAAGATGTTCCAGCTACTTTTTTATATAGTACATCAATTGCAAAGCACTCACACTGGCTCATATTCCCCTGTATATAAGCCCCTTCTATACATCTATATATTTTAAGAATGAGAAAGTATTTTATAGCCAAAAAAACAGTATGTTAAAGGGTTTAATAAAGACCATCCATTTAAATCAGAGGAGGTAGTATACAGAGTAGAAACCTATTTTCCATAAATCATGATAGTTCTAATTAATTGGTGGGACAAAGTAAGTTCTAATTAATTGGTGGGACAAAGTAAGTTGGTAAGCAGCAGTATTTTTAAGTTAGGAAGATGAAGAACTGACACTTAAGAATGTCTGAAAACTTCTACATGTATAGAATCTCAGTTGGTTATAGCTGCTAACAAGAAACAAAAATCTCTCTAAAATAGTGATTCTCAACTGGGACAACTTTGCACTCTCCCTCTCGACCCCTATTCTACTGGGGACATTTGGCAATATCTGGAGACAGTTCTGGTTGTCACAACTGGGGGTGGTACATCTGGTATTTTAAGTGGGAAGAGGCCAGGGATGCTACAATGTACAAGGCAGCCCCCCATGACACGGAATTTTTTCAGTCCAAAATGTCAGTGTCATAAGTGAGAAATCCTGATCTAAACAGAACATGTTTTTCTACCAAAGTCTGCTAAATTCTGGAGGAAAGCATGAGCTCTATTTCTAGAATAAGAAACTAGTAGGAGTTTATTTCCAGACCTTTTAGGAAAGCCTAATCTCATTCATGGATGGTAATGATTCCAAGCAAAGTACACATCTGGTGTCTTTAAAAAAATCCTACATTAGGATTAGAGTAAGCTACCAGAACACACATTTAGCTGCCCTTACCTAAGTAAGCAGTTGGGTTTACATTAAAAGTGAAATGTCTATGAAACAAGTCAAACAGCTTTTCAAAGTAATTAGGATTATTACAGGCTATTAAATCATGAAGTTACCATGGTATACATTAACCAGTTCTGAAATACAATTCTTCAGATTCGTCTTGAGAGAACATTCTAGAATAAAATCCATGTGCATCAACCATTAGTTACTGATAGTAGCTAAATACACTAATTCCAATATATCCTAATATAGAATTTCAGTTCAGATAGCTTTTTCTCATCTAAGATGTAAGTGAAGCAATTCAACTGCCAAAACAATCACGGGATAATCATTTAAGATCAGAATTAAAAGTACAAAGAAGTCAGGGTATTAAGACTTCCTCTACTAAAAATCATCCAGAGACATTAACAACTTATTGTACTGTAAAGGGGAAATATGTAATTTCATTGTGCAAGTTTCTTAAGAAAATGGCCTTATCTGGTGAGCTTTTGGCAGCCTGCCACCAAATAAGTCCAATGAGTTCTGGTTTGTAGCCAAAGGCTTTTTTTGTTTTTTTTTTAAACTTAACTGGAAAAGTGAGTTAAAACCAGACTATCCTTTTCCCAAACTGTAAAATGAACTAACTGTTGCTGTTACTGTCTGTTTTCCATTCCACAGAGGGTCAAATAAAATTTCAAAAACAGACATGAATCTGGGATGGCAGTGGTTTGAAAATTAGGATTTGGTGTAAGATAGAGCTAGAATCCAAATTTACTTGATCAAAATTTTAAGCTTTAATAACAAAATATTATCTAGAAACTGGCAGTTATGGGCCCAGCACACTTCCACTGTGCCATTCTGCTCTTAAAAGATTGGCAGTTACTTTTAACTGAAATTTTTGATAAAATTTGGGCAGAAAAATGTTAATTCAACTTTTTAAAAATTGTGAAGTATTAGTATATACTCTATCATGTGGCTAAACTCGCCTTACAAGGCTTATTAACCAGTTAATTGAATTTTTTGATGACTGAGGATTTTGTATATTTCATTATTTTGAATTTTAATCATGCCTACATAATCATATTCATATATCTGAAACTGAGCTAGATGTAACGATATCAGAACATCACTTAAATCTGGTTAAATTAGATATACCCCTCTGTTATTTCTTTCTTATGCAACAAAAGTGTAAAAAAAATGATTTGGTTACCTATGGATACATAAAAATTATGTAAACATTCAAACATCTGTTGAAGTCACCATACTCCAACCTTTTAAGAATTCTAATTCCGAGTGGTTAAGCAGCTTTACATGTCATTAATGAACACATGACCACTATTTTAAAAATTATTCACTGCTACTTACTCTATAAATGTTTGGGTCAGACCTTGCCATACAAAATTTCCTTTCTGCCTTAGTTTCATAAAATAATGTAACCTCAAAACACAATCCCATACTGAGCTTTCTTTAAAAAGAAATCAAGTAGATCTGAACAATTTAAATGTCCTCAAGAAAATTAGCAAACAGCTGTTCTCTTACTATTAAAGATCTCCTGAGGGACTACCACATATGCAGAATTGCTAAGCAGAACTTCCTAATGTTTAAAAAGACCGGAAAGCAGTATGAGTGGCAGATTATGACTTAACCCCAAACTTGCAACTTCCATTCCAATGGCAGGACATCACCACTAGAAAGTATGAAATTAACCAGTATGACTCAGCATATAAAATCTGAGTTTTCTTTTACTAATTTTATAATATATGTGAATATATACATATAATATATATGTATATTATATATATATAAACAAACCATTATCTACTACTAGAAAGGAGCAGAATCTATTTCTTTTGTTAAAAGATAGTTTCAGCTATATTAGAAAAACTAGCCATTTTGCAAGACTCAAAAAAAAAAAAAAAAAACCTATAAGCTTTTCAGAAGTTAAAAGATGAAAGAGAAATCCACTACATAAAAAGTGTTTGGATTTAACTTTAGACAATTAACTAAGACATTCACATTCACACAACATATAGCATGTCAGTCTCCTATTTGGTCCTAGAGCCTGCAGTATTGTAATTTATTGTGAAACCATGTAACCAAATACTTAAATATCCACAACATCTATACCACGGTAATGCATAGTACATTATATACTAACATCTCAAAATAAATTTCTACTACAGTTTTATGCAAATTATGATATAAGATTATCACCTGCCACATTTTGAAATGGCACCAACATCATGTAATGTTCCATGTCAATGTACTAGTCAAAAGCCCTACTGGTAATGATGCCTTATGCATTATCATCTGAATATCTGAAGTCAAGCTGTTAATCTAATAACCACAGTATGCTATCAATTAAAATCACTGCATATTTGAATGTTAAAGCAGGCAATACAGCAGGAAAAATGTTTCTAATTCACAGTTTCAAAAATAAAGGGTACAGTTTTCAAATATCTGAATGCTTAAAATCGGTCAATTTAACAACTGCCTCCTTCAATACATGTAAACTATGTTTGCACAGCATTAGGAGATGTCTTTTATTTCAGAAGTTAGTTCTTACTGTTACAGGAGCACCACAAATTTGAAGGAAGAGGCTACAGTGTGAAATGAGCTCACTGATGGATATGTTAAATAAAAATTTAACTATAATATAAGGTACTGCAAAGCTTTGTTCCCCCCAGCACAGACCCCTTAACAGGAAAAAGTAGTCAACGCTTACCAAATACAATATGTAAATTAACTCTACAAGAAAGACTGGAAAATCTAACTCAACTAAACGAAAATATTATTAGCTAATAAAATCTGATAGCTTCAGAATTTTCCTTAAAATAAAATTCAAAGGCATACACAGTTATTTGAATCCCTCAATGAGGAATGTAGGGATCCAAAGGAAATGAAAGAAAGATCTGGCTTTAAGAATTTCTAAATGGAAACACACACACACAAATGGGTAACTGAGAAAAACTGAGTACTTAAATATTCGATTTTTAAATGTATAAGAAAATTTATAATAGAAAAAGTGGCAAATTGTTATTGTGACTTGATTTGCTGAAAACATCTGCAAATTCACACTGGCATTAAGAAAACCAAAGTTTCAAAAATTTACTCCTTTCTCTCTCTCCAGATATGTGTTTTCTGTGCAAAAATAAATATCTGAAAATTGCACTAATACAATAATACTTATTTTAACTTTTGTATTATGAATAATCTGCACATGCTGCTTTACAGACAATACGTATTTGTAAACTTGCTCATGCAAAATTAGTGTGCGCAACAGGGATATTGTTAATCCCCATACCTAAAAAAATGATACCTTATTCTCTCTTTTAAACTGCCAAACCCTCTGAAAAGTAATCTTACACAGCTATTCTTGTCTGCCAGCTAAAAAATCAGTTTATGCTGCTGAAACAAAAAAGTTATACAGGAAAAAGAAACATGGTTTTTGTCTTGCAGAATTTTTGATTTTTACATAAGAGAAAATTTATAAAAGAAAGAAATTCATGGTCACAAAATTTTAACATTTTAATCCTAAACATTACAGGGTAAAATAGATACTGGACTCTATTTCCATATTCCATAAATCCTAACTTTTGATTTCCATTTTAAATGTTGCCCTAACCACTAAAACATTAGTGGTTTTACAACTTCTGGATTATGGAAATACACATTTCTGAAATAAATGCTACAAAAACAATGGAAAAAAGCCAAACTGTCTCCATGAAGGAAAAAAGTGGAATATTTTGAAGCTTTTAGACATTTCTCGTTCCATGTCTTATGATTAACCTGTCAATTCAGTGCATCTTATGGTCAATGTAATGGTCCCCATGTTGAACAAACATCTAACTAGTGTCCATTGATTCCAAGTTAGTGGATGATGAATCTTTTTGGATACTTTCAAAGATGGCTGCCAGCTCAGGGTTAGAACTGATCTGTGACTGGAATTCACTCATCAGTGGACTCTTCTCTGCTTCTGGAATGGTTAGCAGTGCTGCTACTGCTCTCATGGCAGATCGCTTTAGTTCGTCTTGCTTTTCAAACTCCTGCTTTACTGAGTTTGCTTTTACCTGTAACAATGAGTAGATTTATATTACATGCTATAAAAGATAGCTCTTATAAAAACAAAATTTGAGCACACAGAAGTAAAACAAAGCTACTCTTTCAAAGATCCAAAAGGCACATTATTCCTCAAGTATAGTTGTTTTTAAACTTCTTTTTTGGCAGTTAACTGTGTCCTTTTAAGGCAATATTTTATACAAGGCCCATTACAAAAACCAAGAAAAAAAGAGTGGGATCTGCATAGCAAGTTCTACTTTGTCCTCCACTAAGAAAACTACTCTAGCCACTTTGTCTACTATTCTTCAAACATATCATGTACACACATCTCTATGCCTTAATTCATATATATTATTTTCATATGAAAGTCTTGTTTCACTTTCTGAACCTAAAAATAATTGACTTTTAAAAGTTCATTTTAAATGTCATCATGTGCATGTAACCTTCCATGCCTGATCCACTCCTCCACCAGAATTAAAACATTTTCTCTTTTGTGGTCCTATCACAATTCAACCCATTATCAATACTTAAAAATATGTGTCTTATTGCTAAACAAAAACTTTTAAGCATAGTACTTAACAGGGCTAAGCTTTCTTAAACATGTACATTCAATAGGTTAACTTTTGAGACCAACTGCTATATAGGGTGCTAGCATAGTTAGATTTGGAAATCCACAGAACAAAACCAACTAGGGACCCTGAACACACAAAGTCTGGCCTAAGTAGATGTCTATCAATGACATCAGTATGATCAATGTTACCTTAGTTGTACATGTGGCACGCAATGGCTCAACAAGTCGGTCCAACCTCTGCAGTACTGCACTTGGACAAAGGGTAGAGAGTCTCACCAACATTAAAAATGTTAGCATCTATTAGGAATATAAAAAATTAGATTTTGCATTATTTTCTAAAGACAAATTCCATATTCTCTGGAAAAGCATTTTTTGTTTTATGGCAGTGCCTATGACACAGGGAAATTCCCGGACCAGGGATGGAACCTGTGCCACAGCAGTGACAATTCCACCCTTAACCACTAGGCCACCAGGGAACTCCAAAGCTTTTTTTTTTTTTTAATGATAGCTAATGCATTTCAAGATTTACTGAACTTTATTTCTTCTGAGTCAAATAACACTGATTTTTTTGCTTTAGTTAATTTAATAGAAGTATATATAGTTGACAATGTTGTGTTAATTTCTGCTGTACAGCAAAGTGACTGAGTTACACGTACAATAGTTTGCATCTGCTAACCCAAAATTCCCATTCCACCCCTTCCCCCACCTCTGCCTTGGTAACAAGTCTCTTCTCTGTAAGTCTGTTTTTGTTTCGTAGATATGTTGATTTGTGTTTATTTTAGATTCCACGTAAAATGATAGCCTATGGTATGGTAACCTCTAGTTCCATCTACATTGCTGAAATGTCATTATTTCAATTCTTTTTTTTGTGGCTGAGTAATGTTCCATTGTGTGTGTGTGTGTATAACACACATCTTTATCCATTCATCTGTTAATGAACATTTGGGGTGTTTCCATGTCTTCATTATCATGAACAGTGCTGCCATGAACATTGGGGGCGGAGCATGTATCTTTCTGAATTTTATAGTTTTATCTGGATATATGCCCAGGAATGGGATAGCTGGATCATAAGGCAACACCATTTTTAGCTTTTTCATACTGTTTTCCATAGTAGCTACATCAACCTACATTCCTAACAACAATGTAGGAGGGATCCCTCTGGCAAAACTATTAAAAGCAAAATAACTAGCATGTACCATAAAGTTTCATGCAATGTAATGTGCCATTTGGAATTACACAGAACTGTCTCAAGTCTTATCTAAGGAATTTCAGCTATAAGCACTGAGTTACCTTATCTACCATGTGATCCTAGAGTACAGAACTAGAAAAGCGGTTCTTAATCTACAGCTGGGGAGCTTTAGAAATACACCTATTCCTCAGCCCTGTTTCCAATGATTTCTACCTCATTCATTGGGATAGTCAGTATTTTTTAAAACGCTCATGTGCACCAGATGGGAAAACACTGAATAACAGTTTAACTGGAAGAATAGCTTTATAAGAAACTTCTAGTATAAGATTTTCCTGAAAAATCCCCAAAAGCCTGGTTATTCAGATTAATCCATATAACGTCCAATAACCCACAGTCTTTTCTCATGGATCCTTTCATTTCTATAATTTGTGGTCTTATTATTTCTTTCAGGGTTCTTTTCATGGAATTCTGGGGAGGGTCAGGTTATTCCATACTACATGATAGAAACGTGACAGTTTGCGTTCTAAACAGTATGGCTGAATTACTGATCAACTACTATTTTTGCCCTGCTTGATCAAAGGCCCTGAGTAGAAGCAAAAGATTTTTCAATTTATAGTTCACACTGTAAATGGACAGAAGCAAACAGGAAAACAAAAAGCAGTTTTTATGAGCAAAGTTCATGCTTGAAACCTAAAAAAGCAGTATAATTTCCCTATTGTTGCTTCTACAGATTGCTCTGTACATTAGATGTTATCCTTTAACAAAATCTGATATTGACATCCTCCTTTGATATTGATGTCCTCCTCCAATGAAAAGGTTTCTTGGGCGTTCCCATCATGGTGTAGTGGAAGTGAATCTGACTAGCATCCGTGAGGTTGCAGGTTCGATCTCTGGTCGTGCTCAGTGAGTTAAGGATCCGGCGTTGCTGTGACCTGTGGTGCAGGCCGCACACGTGGCTCGGATCTGGAGTGGCTGTGGCTCTTGCATAGGCCAGCAGCTTTAGCTATGACTGGACCCCTAGCCTGGGAACCTCCATATGCCACAGGTGTGGCCCTAAAAAGAAACAAAAAAAAGGAAAAGGTCTCTGGCTTTTTCCCATGTCAGCTGATGTTATATTGTATTGCTGTTAGTTTTGCGTACTGGAGTTTAATAACACACTAAAATCATGACAAGCAAACCAACCCTTCCCAGTAACAAGAGTAAATAACAAGGGTGAAAGTCACTACTGCAAAGTCTTCTAAAACATTCTATAAACAGGCACAAACATCTTACCTTAATATCATAGTGGTCCTTCAAACCATCTTCAACATGATTTAGAAATTCAAAGATATCAAGTCTATCCAAACAACTGTCTAGAAGGGTGTACATACACTCAAATGCTGCCTTTCTAATATCCAGGCCGTCATCAACTGTATGCTTAAATGGACCCATCTCTACCTGTTGAAGTAAAAAAGAATGTGTAGATATACTTGAAAATGAAACAGGAGTTTAGGTAAACAGTGTCATCTGAGTAACTTACCTCTCTTATAAGCTCCTTTCTAACTTTTGTTTCATTATAAAGATGTGGAAGAACAGTATCTAGAAGATCTCTTATTAACGATGGCTTATTATGTGCTGCTGAGTTGAATGTGACCAAGGCTACTCTTCTTACATTCAAATCTGGGTCTTCCAACGTCTTTAGGAAATCACCTGAAAAATTCAAGGATCAAACAACATCGTTATGGTAAGCTTAAAATAAAATACACATTATTTTTTTCTAAATTGACAGTTTATTATTGTTGGTATTATTTCATTTCTTTACTGTGGGTCACAGAACATGATGAAATACTAAGTAAACTATATAATTTCTTTTGGCAACAGCTAAACTATCACATCTGAGTCTGAGTGGATTTAACTGATGAACATATTCTCATGCAGAAGGAAAAGAGTGAAAACCCCAAAAGCTCCCAATTACGTTTATAGATAACCGATTAAAAGGCGGGTAGCAAAGAGAAGTGATAGAGCCAGCAACCTACAAGAACCAGTAACTTGAATGATTCTCCTTAGAGCTCAAAATTATTAGTACTGGCACTAAAATAAAATAAAATAAAATAAAAACCAACAAAAGTGGAATCTGAAAACCTGAGTTCAAAAGATACACCCTGCTTCACCTGTCATCTGTATATGACTCCTGGCAAGTTACAGACAAGAGCCTCAGTTTCCCAGTTTATAAAATAAGAACCTCTTAGAGCCCAAAGCAGAATAAAGAGCATGTAAATTACTGAACAATGTCTGGTACACATGCGATAGTCACATGGAGCTGTTCTTCGTAATATAATCTCAGTGCTACCATAGGCAATCTTTTAGAATACACAGGGGGAAAAAAGTGCCAGAAGAACAGAATGTACCACAATGGCAACTGAAGAAATGGGAGGGAAGAAAATATTTCAGACACCACAGGTGGTAAAGTCAAGGTTGACCACCTAGAAAAGTTCTGACTACAAAAAGTTTAAGAGATAAGCTCGGGTTTAAAAAGAATTTAAATACACTAGACTAAACCTCCTCACCTCTTTATTTAAATATACTATAATTACTTAGAATAATTACTATAATGATTAATTAGAATAAAGTATACATCTGCTTTCAGTAAAGCACCTAATGTATTGTTATTATTAAGACAAATGTTGACATCAGTGGTGCCCAACAACTTGGTCTATGAACTTCAATTTTTAAAAAGCTTCCTAGGTGGTTCATACAGTCACAAGTATTCTAGATCCCAATTCAACCAGAATGATTTGATGGAATGGCATAACTACCCTAACAATGCTCACTGGTTGACTGTTACCAAGCTAGAAAGATGTCTCTAAAGAGCTGGACACAGGTCTCTTCCTTTGTCCCATCTTGTACAATGCCAAAAGTGTGAATAAATATAACCAAGCAAAAATACGGAAGGAGAACAAAGGTAAAGAATCTTTTGATAGACTTTCTCTAACTTATTTCTAGGTCCCAGCAGTGGCACCCATTTATTCCTGTTCCCCCTCCTCCCCTTAGTCTGAGCTGGTAATCCATTTCTGCATTTTTTATTTATTTACTTATTGTCTTTTTAGTACTTCACCCAGGGCATACTGAATGTTCCCAGGCTATGGGTCAGATCGGAGCTGTAGCCCCTGGCTATGCCACAGCTACAGCCATGCCAGATCTTTTAACTCACTGAGGCTAGGGATCGAACCCGTATCCTTATGAATACTAGTCGAGTTCGTTTCCTCTGAGCCACAACGGCAAGTCCTTGTAGGTTTTGGCCCACTGCAGAATGGGGTGAAACTGCAAAGCTTCTTTGCCAAATCTCTCTATCCTCTCTGCTGGTATCACCATTACTCTGTCTTCAAGAAAACATCAGAGAATTTAGCTACTAAAAGCTCTAGTAAAATTGATGAAAACAATGCAGGAATGCAGGGAAGTTATAAAATCATAAAATCATGAAAAACAATGCTAAACACTAATTCTTTTCTTCACAGAAAGACAGCCCTTGTCTTTCCTAAGTATCTTCTCTTAGTTTGGGTAGAGCTAAGTACCAGAAGAAGTATCTTTTTTTATTCTTAAATTTCTATCTTAAACATAAAAGCCTCTCCACAGATCCCCTTGGGAGCTGTAAGGATACAAGTAATAACAGAAAATTGTGGCCTTCACAGCTCAGATGAGATACATTCACAACTGGGAATTTCAGATTGGTGAGAGAGATCATATATATCTTTTTCCCTTTATCTATTAGTTTATTGTAGGTCATCCTCAAAATATGATTATCAAATGTGTGGTTGACTTTAAAGGCATCCTAGCATAGTTACTTATTTCAGCTATGTGCAAAATTAAGTAGTTAATTCAAGTATGTTCATCTTCATTTCTACTTACCTATGCAGTTCTTTAATAGTGGATCAATAGGTTGTGGATGATCAGAAATAGTAAACTTCACAGCTGTAACCACTGAGCTTCGGGCATATGATGAGCCTAGTTGAAAAAGCAGCTTTCAGTCTGCTGGTATTCAATAAGTCAACTAAAATCCATGGACATCTTTATCATTTTCAAATCACGTCAAATAACACCAATGCCTTTTAATTCCTTAAAATTCTTTGGTCAAGGGGAGTTATTTCTTACTGCTCTCAGGATACTAATGGAGCAGAGTTTACTCATCTTATGAAACATAACCCCATTAGATTTCAAAAGGTACAATTTCCTCTGGGAAGGAGGCAGCCTGGGAAACCAGTATTGAAGCATCTATCCCTTACAAAGAAACTAGGTGACCGTCAAGTTTAATTAAAAATGAAAGCAATTTCTAAAAATGAATAGCCATTATTACTTTCTCCTTGGTCAGCTGACACTGATAAATTCTAGAAGTTTTCAGATCTTTTCATTTGAACTAAGTTCACCAATTTTAGTACTGTAATTAATACTAGCAAGCTTCTCTGGCTATATTAATTCAGAGACACCAGTCTTCCACATTTTAAGACAAGATTATTAAAGCTGTTGTAGTTTCTGACGTTTAATATATTTATTGTATCTAACTACATACACACTTTATCCTTTTAAATAACAAAATGTCATTTGAATATGGTTCCACATCATAACAAATACAAATAAATAACATTTTAAAATAAGAAAATCTAGGTACCCACCTGATATTAAGTACCCCTTTAGCCTTGGAAGGAGGGTTTCTGGATCAATTAGAGTGAGTTTGCCTAGACATTCAGCAACAACATTTCTGGTTCCTTCTTCTGCACACTCACAGTGCTTTAGCAATAAGGCCCAAATGTTTTCAACATAGGGTTTTAGGCCCACCACTGATGCAGAGCTAATAATTTCCTTCAAGGAATGAAGCAGAAGATACTGCCTTTTGGGTTGACTGGTTATTTCTTGTAAGACAAATGGTAGATATTCAGGAAGGTTGCCCACACTAATGCTGCCTAATGCATAGGATGCAGCTGATTTGACTTCTTCACTAGGAGATGAGAAGGCTTCTAATATCACCGATTTTAGTTCAAGCTGCCCACTTAAGTCAATATGATGCCCAACTTCTCCAAGAGAAAGCAGAGCTAAGAGGCGAATAGAATCTGTAGACCTTGAGTTCTTGACATCTTGAATAAACTGACCTACTACAGCTGGTCCTTCTTTAGGGCATGCTCGAGTAAGAGCAGCTACACATTTGGCAATGGAATAATAAGACTGCTTATGAGTAAGAGCTGTGCTCTGAGAGTAAACTGGACCGGTCAGCATACGCAACAAATCCATGTATCCTAGATTATTTGTTCCAGTGACAACCAGAGCTTGGAAAAAGTCTAGCATGGCACTAAGAGCTCCCCCCTGCAATAAAGGTGACCTAACAAGTCCAATGAGTTCATTGAGAATGGATCCACTTATCTTTGAAAGGGAGGAAGGATACACTTTTGCCAGTGTGGTAAGAAAACTGATAGCCATCTGTGAAACATGCATATCACTTTCACTGATAAGAGGAGGGAGCTCATCTAGAACTGCATCAATCATGGCAGCTGTCAAGCTGTCACTATAGTTTTTAATTAGAATATCTAGAGCAGAAAGGGTACCCAGTTTCAAAGCTCTCTGGTTTTTCCTGAGAAACGAAGCAAGGATAGGAACCCCTTCTCCCAGGACAGGCCGCAAATCTATCTTCAAAGGCGACCCAGCTATCAGCGTCAAGGCCTTCACTGTAGTTAACCGAGTAATCTCATTCTTTAGTCTCTCCAAGAAAATCTGAAGTGTATTAGGCAAGTCAGAACCCAAGTTGTCTCCAAGGTTGCAAATAATTTGTCCCATACAGGAAATAGCCCTTTCCTTGACTTCCTGATCAATGTCGGCTGCTTTTAACCTCTTAATGGTACAGGTAAATAGATCTTTGATGTAAGGAGTTGCATCAAATGAGGAAGGCTGATCTAAAGGACGAATTACTTTGACAAGCTGTTGAGTAACAAGAAGTGCTTCAGATGTTATCTTGTAAAATGGATCTCCAACACAAGCCACCACTGGAGGGACCAAAGCTTGAACATGAGGATGGAAGACTTGAGGAGAGTGGTTACAGAGGATTACATATAGACAGGACAAAGCATCAATCTTCAAATTTGATGAGCTTGATTTATCATTCAGTGAGAAAATGATTCCTAAAACCCAACCAAAGGGGAGAAAAAAAACAGTAATTTTTATGCAAGAAAAAATTTAAAGCTAATCCCTAAAAGACCGCTAAAGTTTCCACCTCATATTAACTCTAAAGCAGTAAGAAATTCCACAATCTATGATTTAAAAAAAAAAAGAAAGAAAAAAAAACCCCAGTAACTTTTAGGTATTCAAGATGGTTCTATAAAAAAGTTTCATGTGCAAATTAAGTTGTCACAAATTATCCACTTTAAGGAAACAACTATGTAAGCTTATCTAAGTCTTAATAAAAGTCTCTAAGTCCCAAAAGTGATTTACTGTTTCTTTCATACCTGGTACCAGTACAGGAATGTGTTGTGTTAGGGCCCCAGGTAATACATTTACCAGTTCAGTTAACATGTTAAAACAACACTGTCGGGTCTTCACACTTTTTTCTTTCATCTGTTTGTGCAGAGCTTTAACAATGTTGGGAACCTGTAATTATTAAGCGCTCATTAGCTGGTTCGGCTATTTGTACTTTCTCAGTACACTTAACACAAATTACAGGGATAAGGAGAAATGGAAGATGCTTTTTTTTTTGGTCAAATTCTAAATTCAGCTAACTGCTAATAAGATTGTTCAACACAAACTTTGCCGCATCTACTATTTATGTTCTCTTGTAACTATATTTGCTTAATAGTAATAATGACAGCTTTTCTGTTTTCGTATCTTTTTAAAGCAACAAAATATCTTCCTTGATTAATTTTAATTTTGAAATGCACAAGACTAAACAAATCTAAACAGTTTTCGAACAAAATTTTGGGAGTATAATTTATAGTCTTGAATGGAATTGGCAGATATAGGCAAATTAAAGGAAAAAGACAAATTATGGAAAAGAAACCATTAAAGAGGTCCTTGTTTTTCCTTTTTGTTTCCTGTCACAGTGAAATCATCCTCACTTCAAATGTAGTTACAAGCAGCAGAATATGATTCAAAAACATCTGTTTCTAAACTTTCTAATATTTTGTTAAGTCAATAAAACCTAAATAAGGTATTCATTAATGAATTTTATGTGTGCCGGGATACAGACATACCATAACAAACAATGAAATGAGAACTAGAGGCAAAAGAAAACACCTATCTAATTAATTCATCAGAGCATCATTAAAATTTCCCTTTTAATGAATTTTTCCCTTCTCTATAGAAAGGTAGAAATCACAGGATTTCTTCCAATTGCTCATGTCCTCTATACATTTCAATTTCTTTCAATTGTTAATGTCCTCTATACATTTTATCTTTACAATTAATATTCACATAAATTTTAAAATTTAAGTTCACCACAAACTTTAAAATTTTTACTACTTGGAATAAGATAAATATAGCAGTACATCCCCTTACTGCTGTTTAGCTGTTTAGTCCCTCTCAAGATCTGTTTTGTACTCTATAAAAATGGACAAATATACACCCCATTGGACTTCTGTAGAGCTTACATATAAGATAGGAAAAGGCCTAGCATGTGCTAAATATTGGAGGGCAAAAAGCCCTACTGTTTAGGATTTTAGAAAAGATGTCCTAAAGTTAAAAAAAAAAATTATTAATAATGAGAAGGGGCATACACAAATATTATGTAGCAGGCACTTCACTGTATGTTTATATAACCCTTATTACAAATGAGAAAAGTGAGGCTTAAAAGAATGTCTAAATAACTTGTTCAAGATCACATAGCTAAATTAGGAGGGAAGGGAAGCTAAGAACACAAGTAGGCTGATTCCACAGCCCTAAGACTTTTCCATTAATGTATCAAAGATAAAGGTTACTTTACTAAACCTTAAAGCTAATATTGTTTAGCCAGGAAAATAAAGGAACTTTGATCCAAACAAATTATTTACAAGTAATGTAACATGAACACCCACATACTACTATACAAACATATCCCAGAATTGTTTCTCTACAGCTATTTTGGAATTCCTATGTCCATTAAAAAACACCATTTTTTCCAAAATGATCACATTTACCAGCATGACTTTCAAAACCACACTTTTAAACTGACCTGACTCTGAAGCATTGTTAAAGGTGTTTCTCCCTGTTCCATTGCATCAGGGTCACACAGCCAACTTTGCACAGGACGAGTTTGCTTCAAAAGAGAAAGGTATGCATGAAAAACATCTGCCTTTACATTCTCTTCACGCTCTTTAAATCTGGATATCAATGCAGGAGAGACGGTCTTGTAGAATTCTGGAAGCATTTCATGCCTTGTGCTAACTACAGCATCCAAGCACTTAGCAGCTGCACGTCTCACTTTCCAACTCATGTCATCATCGTCACTGTATTCATCATCACTCCCTAGAGAGAAGTTTTGATGTTAACAGGCTATTAATCATAAGAAAAGTTTATTGCTTAATAAAGTGAATTGAAACTCATAACTAAGTTTCCTAACTTGTCACTAAGACATACAGCAATAGGTAAGTTTAAAAAAGAACTATATGCAAACCAGAGGCAGAGTTTACTCACATAAATTTACACATAAATAAACCTCTAAAGAAAAATGACCATGATTATATTTTTAATTCGTTAAACATTTTCTCATTTATGGATGAGCTGCTTATTAACTCTTTAAAATCATTAATACACTAGAGTTCTTTATAATATATTCATAAAATCATAAATATCCCAGTCTTTTTAAATGATAAGTTCAATTCAAAAGACTTAACAGTATAGGAAAATCAAACAACTACTGAGTTTATAAGCTAAACCATAAAATAGATTTGCGGTACAGATGATGTGAGAAAAAGATGAATCCCAAGTCATGCTGTGAAACTAATTTTTCAGGGGAGAAAAAGAATCCTGTATCAGCTCTGTGACTACAAGGCTTTCCATTAAATTTACTGATAGGCTATTAGGAACTAATATGCATATTCTCAACCTTTCAGCTTATTATTAGCTCAATATAATTTAAAGAAACTATACTTTCTCAATTGCAACATAATTCTGCCCACATAACAGAGCACCAGCTTCTCCAACACCTGCTAAACATTAGGACAATATTCTAAGCATAAGGATTAACAATTCCATCTCACTTAGGTATACTTGCTAACTTTCATGTGTGTGAACTCTCTGAAAATTATTTCCTTCTAACACTACCAGGCTGAATCATGAATCAGGAGAATGACCTGTAGCAGTTCTCACAACAATCTAAAATTACTAACAATTTTGTTATTCTTAGATATAAGACTGTAGCCCTGAAGTGATTCCTCAGTGGGAGGGGAAAAAAAAAAATGTCACCTCTTCATTGGCTTATATTCCAATTAGCTTAGACTTAAATATAGCCAACCATGCCTTGGAAAATCAAGGACATATAATATGATTTTCTAGTTTCCAAAAGGTTTAATTTCATCTTAGCACTTTATAGGAAAACCCAACCAAATACTGCTAAGCCCAAGACATTTGTTTTATTCATCAATACCTATTTGAAGAAAAATTACAGGGTACTATCAAAACAGACTATTTAAAAGCAAATAAATACAGAGATCCCCAGTGGCCTAGCAGGCTGGGTATCCAGCATTGTTGCTGCTGTGGTGGGGGTTGTTATTGTGGTGCAGGTCCAGTCCCTGGCCTAAGAACTTCTGCATGCCACAGGCCAAAATGATGATGATGATGATGATAACAGCAAATAAATAAATGAAAAATTTCCAATGGCAACCCAACTATGGGAATTACTTTACAGAAATATACTTTAGGAGTTCCCGCCATGGCGCAGTGGTTCACGAATCCGACTAGGAACCATGAGGTTGTGGGTTCGGTCCCTGCCCTTGCTCAGTGGGTTAACGATCCAGCATTGCCGTGAGCTGTGGTGTAGGTTGCAGATGCGGCTCGGATCCTGCATTGCTGTAGCTCTGGTATAGGCCAGTGGCTACAGCTCCGATTCGACCCCTAGCCTGGGAACCTCCATATGCTGCGGGAGTGGCCCAAAGAAATAGCAAAAAGGCAAAAAAAAAAAAAAAAGAAATATACTTTAGTGGCAAAAGTTACAAAAAATTATATAGCCTAGTCACTGAAATTATGTTGGCTTTATAAGTTGGCTTTTATACAATAACACTATGATAAAAAGATACTAGGTATAATACACATAACTGATAAAGCAGCTGAAGGACTTGGTGTGTTATTCAATGTCAGTACTTAGCACACTAAAAACCAACAATCGAAAAATTGGAAACTTAAAATGCCACTGCTTTTTTAAAAGGACATTCCTATTATAAGCTGAAGTTGCCCTTCATTAATATAACACATTTACCAAGTATCTAATATGTGCCAAGCACTGTCATAGGCAATGAGATAAAGCAATTAATAAAGACGACTAAAATTAAAACCTCTGTCCTCATGAAGCTTACATCTGGTAAGTAGAAAATATAATGTATCAGAAAATAATTAGATGTAATGAAGAAAATATAAATGCTGCAAAGGAAGATATGAGTGTGAAGTAAGGGGAAAGCCCTGAGATGGGAGACTGGATAAAAGGGATGTGTAAAAGAAAGTGCTTAGGTATAACCCCCAAGTTTTTGGCCCAAGAAACTAAAAAGAATGGAGGTGCCATTCTGAAATGGAAACGTCTAAAGAAGAAACAGGTTAGACAGGCAATGGGGGAAGGGTAGGAGAAGATATTTTAAACATCTAAGCAGTATATCAATTAAGCAGTTGCATGTATGAATCTGGAATTCACATCAAAGATCTGGGGTAAAGATAAAATTTGAGTTTTCAGCATATTGATATATAAAGCCAAGAGACTAGATGAGGATCAACAAGATTTTAAGAGTATATGGAAGTCCAATGACTGAGCCCAGAAATACCCAAAAGTTTAGTGGTCAAGGTGATGAAGAGGAACCAGCACAGAGACTGCGAAGGAATAATCACAACAACAAAACTAAACCAGGAGGATGTGGTATCCTGGATGTTTAAAAAATGCTGCTAGTCTTAGTAACAGGCAGAGTCAAACATTTGAGGTCACTGGCAATCTTGTCCATCACTGGAAGACTGGATTCAAGAGCAAAGGGGAAAAGGAGTTGGAGAGCATTCATTCTTTTGAGGAGTTCTACTGCAGTGGAGAGAAATTGGGCAGTATTTGCTAGAGTCTAACAGGGGACGATTATCAGAAGTTTTTTGTACTATTTTTTTTTTCAAAGATTGATGAAATTACAGATTTTAGAGGAAAGTCATTACATAAATCCATTCAAAGAATCAAACTAAAATGTCTAAGAAAATTAAGAGGAAATCTACCAGCTCATATACCTAATAACTTACCCATTTAAACATTTCAATTATGATTCTTTCAATACTAGCAAAAAAACTAAACATGAGCAACCTTGTGTACTTGAAGTGCTACTCCTTCCAGAGTAAATAGGACAAATCACAGGATAATGACACATCAATCTTGGCAGCCTCAGAAATGTTATATTACTCATGAAAGCTAAATGGAGCCTCCGACATTATTTAGGATTTTTCATTAAAGTAACTATGTATAAAAGTCAACCAAACTGCTATGAATGTTACCTACAGGTACAATTTTTAAAATAACATTCACCTCCCTCCTTACAAAAAACTTTGTAAGAAAAAAAAACTTTGTAGAAAATTTAAAGAATAAAGAACAAAAGTCACTTATAATTGCTAAAACAAAAGAAAAACGCTAGTAACATTTTTCAGCATATTAAAAAAAAGTGGGACAGTAATTTTTGTTACCTACTTTTCATTCAACTTATTAACCGCTTTAACAAGTATTTTTCTAGAACATGATTGTGAAAATGCTACATAGTTCAATACATGGATGCCTATAATTTATTTACTTGATTTGCTACGTCTGAATGTTGTGGTTATTTTTATTTTCACTATTATAAACAAACGTACAATCTGAGGTAAGAATCATCTCCATCTGTAACACTAGGTCTTTCACAAAAATTGAACAAATTCCTTCTACTTAATTTGAAATACCTTGGTCATCATCATCACCGCCATCCGCATCCATGGCGTTTTCATCTTCATCTTCATCATCGTAATTATAATTTGGGTCATAGGTAAGATATTTAAGACATATATTTATAATGGTAGAAACATGAGGATATACTTCCTTAGGACATCTGAAGAAAAAAAAACAAAAGCTGCTTTGAATAACTACTTTTCTCCTTGACTATCTGCCACATTTTGCTTTATTACCAGATTTCTTCCTTCCCTTGAACACAACATAGGAAAATGGTTTCAGCCTTTTCAGCACCAAGAACGCCTTCATCTTTCCCTCCCTCTCTTCATATTTTAAATATTTACTTTTCAAATTACTTTATCAATTTTAAGACAAACCCCTCCCATTTTAACATCTCTGAAGTCAGGATGATTTATACAATAAATGGTATGTCATGGTTAGAGTGGGTCATACAGAGAGAAATCTGAATGTGCTCTATCTTTGCTACATACAACCAGAAGACCAAGTCCAGATCAATGTTTACTTCCATAACCAGGGTTATTTGTGAAAATGCCAGTGCACATTCATGTAGACTTATCTTCTAACTTTATGCTGAGAAGACAAAATATATAATAAATGCCTAATAATAAGGAACTAACTTGTATTTCTCAATTAAAAAATAGAAATGAATCCAACAATTTGCTTTTAACAATTTGACATAACTATAAAGCTACTTATCAAAAACCATGAGTGGAAAGTAACTATTTACCATTACTGCAAGCAACAACAGTGAAGTCTTAAGACACTGTGCTATTACAACCCTATCAATTCTAGCCAAAAGCAAAAAAAAAAAAAAAAAATCCTGCCACTTAGCCAGTATGGCCTAAAAAAGTTTTTATTAGAACCAAGGTTTCCAAATTGAACATCACTGCCCTAGCAAAATGGATGTAATGATTCTCAAAAACTCTGAAGAGACATGAAATTCACAAATGTGTATTTCTGACCAAATAATTTATCCTAGCACTCTCTCAGGATAGAGGCTATATGATTAAATTAAACTGAAAGACAATTATAAAAACCTTTCCCAACTTTTTTAAGCAAGATCCTAACAATGAGGAAACATTTCAAAATAAATATACGGACTATATTTTAAAATAAGGATGATATTCACTTCAAATACTGTGTTGGTTATCGGTTATTATTTAATACATGCTTAATTAGAACACATATGAAATCCAAAACTCAATTCCAGCTGTCAGTAAAATAACCCATCTTCCCTCGCCCATCTAATCTAGATCTTAATCATTATTCTCTTAAGGAAATTTTTATTTGAAAAAGAGATCTTAAAAACTTGCCTTCTCACAAATGATTCAAAGGCTTGAATGCAGTACTCTCTTAATTCATCGTCATCTACATTACAAAATTTTACCACCAAAGGAATTATCTTCTCAAGGTATTCACCTAAGAAAAGCATATTAGTTCTTAAAAATATTCATTAATTTTTTTTAATTAAAGAAAATTTTAAGATATTTAAACATTTCTTACCTATTCTATGACCAGCTTGCCTACTAATAGCAGCAATACACTGTATGTAGGTTCTTGTTGTTGACATGGAATCATTTTTGGACAACTCTGACAACAGATGTTCGATAAGATCTACAAAAACTATATTTCCACAGCTCATAACCAAATGGCCAAGAGCAATAATGGTCCTTTTCCTCACTGCAAGTCTAGGGCTGGTCAACTGGGGGAGCAGACAGGTCAGAATTGAAGGATGGAAATTAACAAGAAGTCCTCCTTGCCTTAAAACAAAAAGAAAAAAAATACATTGAAGATGTCCAAGGACTACTGAAATCCCTGGCCTCTTGACTCCTGCTTCTCCCTATTGTCTTTCTTCTACAAATCTAGACACTAAGTTTCAATGATCTTCTTGGTCCAACCCTCTATTCCAAATCATTTGACATGTGTAGTTCAATGACTCAATAGCAGTCAAACTCCTGTGTCCTGTGCCAGGACCTTACTAGTGATCAAGTCACACGTAGGACAAATGGCCTAACTGAATTTCCACTACTTACAAAAATTAAATATAAATTCCTCACCCTCCTAAGATCCCATCTGAACTTTTCATTCTATATTCTTGAAAACTGAATACAGTATTTCTAATTCTAAGACTACTTATATATTCTGATATACTCTGTGGGCTGTGCCCTTCGCACTTTTCAAAACTAAATTCAAATGCCACTCTTTTCATAACAAACTTTCTTGGATCTTTTCATTTTAAACTCCAAAATACACTGTACAGAATATTTAGTCCAACTCTGCCTTATACTAACAGTGTCATTTGTGTTCTTATCTTCTTATAGCGAAGAATAAGCTCTGTGTGTGCCTGGATGATCTCTTTGCTTTTACTATAAATTAGTACCACATGAAGGCACCTGATTATTTTCAGACTCAAGTGAATTAGCCACAAATAACAGACAAATAACGATGACATATAATGATTATTAGAATAGAAGACAAACTGAAACTGATAGGTCTTTTAAGGTTATTACCCCCTGGGAGTTGCTTAAATCTTTCCATCTTCCCAATTTTGACTTGCAAAGGAAAACAGTAAAGCAACAAGTTTAAATAAAGCCAAGCTCCTTCCTCCCTGCAACACACGCTTTAAAAACATGGTTGCTGAAGTATACCAGCATCATTTTAACTGGAAAACTTGTTACTCCTATTGGATCATCTCCTTACTCAAGTAGATCATTGTATTCAAGAATATCAAAGAGTAGAACAATATAAAAACTTTGCTGAGGAGTTCTCCTTGTGGCTCAGGGGGTTACAAACCCGACTAGAATCCATGAAGATGCGGGTCTGATCCCTGACCTCACTCAATGGGTTAAGGATCTGACGTTGCTGGGGCGTAGGCCAGCAGCTGTAGCTCCGATTTGACCTCTGGCTTGGGAACTTTCCATATGCTATGGGTGCGGCCCTAAAAAGCAAAAAAAAAAAAATAATAATAATAAAAGAATAAAAGCTGCACTGAAATATTTCAGTCACAAATTTTATTATTTTTCAAAACTACAAAAAATATGGTGCTATGCAATATTACATGATAAATTTGCTTCTGTCCTCACTCCTAACCACACATTTATAAACCAGACAAAATTCAAACATAAATAATTTTAGACCAAGTTTACTATATTTATCAGGAAGGGTTTTTAATAAATGCACAAATACTTATATTACAAGTAATAGAAAACAATAATCATGATTACCTGCTCAGCATATCAGCCATAATATCCAAGGCTTCTAGCTGAACAGAGACATCTTCCTGCTTTGCTATTGCACTGGTAAGACGCCCAGTAATTTTTTTACATACATTAGCAGCTAACGCAGAGCCTGCATGAATAAAACACCAATAATGATTTAAAGGCAAGTATGTTTAATTCCAGCTTATATTCATGCTAGTTACCAAATATTCAGTCTTGATTCCGAGACTGACTCAGACCCAGGTCACAAAAATGCGTGTTTTTAAAACAGGTTATTTTTCAATAAAATAATTTTTTAGAAATAACTTGGAGTTTCCATTGTGACTCAGCTGTTTACAAGCCCAACTAGTATCAATGAGGCCTCGCTGAGTGGGTTAAGGATCCAACACGAGCTGTGGTGTAGGTCGCAGACGCAGCTCAGATCTGGTGTTGCTGTGGCTGTGGTGGAGGCCAGTTGCTACAGTGCCCGAATCAACCCCTAGCATGGGAACTTCCATATGTCACAGGTGCAACCCTAAAAAGCAAAAACAAAACCAAAAAACTTTAAAAAAAAAGAAAGAAAGAAAGAAAACATATTTAGAAATAACTCTAAAAGGAATACGTGGGAAATATGGGAGAAATATTGATTTAATAAACACTACCTGACAACCATGCCTATTAACTGGCACAAATGCCAGCTATGGAGCTGATATGATAGCAGCTGTACCCTCACATCTCTGGTTTGGAAAGCAGCAATGCGATTTTTCTCTGAGTCCCCCTTACTAGTAACCTAACTGGATCCTTTTCAATCCAAATAAAGTAGAAATGCTGTTCCAGGGGACTCATAAGTCAGAGTTATTACTATTTTAAAGTAGATTCATGTTGTTACTAACAAGCAAGAGAAAAAAAAGGAACAAGAAACTGTGAACATAAAAATCTTCATGGTTAATAGACTTGTTAGAACCAGAAATCAGCTTAAAAACATGTTTCAATGAGGGAAAAAAATGAGGAAAATGTCAAAACTGTTAAATCAACAATTAATTAGTAAGGGTTTATTATTTTGATGACACTGGCATGATGTAGAGGAAAAAAACTATCAGTTTTGAATTAAAAAATAATGGATTATGAATCTTCACTCAATCAGGTAATCAAAACTTTGGGTGAGTTAACCTAATCTCTCTGAATTTCAGTTCCCTTATCAACAGTCTACATTAAGACCTCCCATATGGCTCATGTTTAGACAAAGTGAAATAATAACACACATCTCACATAGCATGAAAGCTAGCATAGTGAGAATAATAAATATTAAGCAAATGAGTGAAAACTACATATTAAGATGACATTATTACCAAACTACATCTTTCCATGAAATAGGGAGATAGTTATTTCACCCCATTTGCTGATGAGACAGTAACTTTTAGCCAACAGCTTAGTAGTCAAGACCAATTCTAAAAATGCATTACATAAACACTTCTGTTAGAGGTTGAAAGCTAATTACTTGACAAATTCATTAATTGTAGTTTTAAACTTTTTAATTACAAGTAGCTACAAAAGGCTCAGCCTTAAAGATACTAAGTAAACTGAACTATTTCACAGCTGCCTTAAAGTTTTACATTATAAATTCTAATGCAAAGCAAAATTAATACTGAAAATAGAAAACTAATCAGAAAAAACTCATGACTCTGGTTATCTTTTTTCCTCACTGCACAGGTTGACTTTATTCTACCAGTCATGGTACATACAACAATGTAAAACCTTGCTCCAACATAAAAGTCCTTTAGAACTATATTTCTAAGAGCTGCTTAAATTCAATCAAAGTAGGAGTCATTTAAAACTAAAGAATGAATTTATGTTTAAGTTAAATTAAGACTTTGCACTTTTTTTCCTTCACTGTTCAAAGGGACGCTTACAAAGACATTTTAGGGATAGATACTTCTCTCCCTCCCTAGCTAGGAGGAAAGAAAAGAGAAAAGTGTAAGAGAACTACTTCCATTTGTAAAAGGGGGGGGGAAAAAAAAGGCTCTTGCTTACCACTGGAAGCTGGAGGAAGTTCTCCAATTACTGTTTTAAGGCCAATACTTGAAATATCTCGAAGTTGTTCTTTATCAGAAAGCATGTTAGTGCAGAGGGTATCTACAATTGTCTCTACTTGGTATTCTTTCACTTTACTCACTAAAGGGCCAAGACTGCAACATAAAGAAGAAAAAATTTTTTAATCTAAATAAACACAAAAACAAAAAATTAGACAAGTAGAAACATTAACTTTTCTGCCTAGTAACTGTCAGCACAAACGCTATGCCTGTATCATAGTATATGAATAAGAGTATTTTAAAATTTCTTGATTAATAAGCTCTTGGCAGTTTCCATTTGTTTCTCACTTATTTCCATCCAAGTATCATGAAACTCAAGTCGCTTTCAGCCCTCCTCCCCTTTGTAAACACTTCAAATACCCACATCTTATATTAATAAAAAGGCTAACTAGGAGTCTGTTTATATCAAGGATCCTATGATTTACTTGCAATAGAAATTCTATCCAATATATCACATTTTGCCAAATGTGACCCTTCCTTCCTACCATCTATCACCAACTCCAACTCAAGAAAGAATCTATATTCCTTTTATTTTCTTGTTTAAATTTTAAAAGTGTCAAGTAACTGGTTGCAAAAAGCAAGTAAGTTAGAACTATTCTGTGCTTCCAAAGCACCTTATACATTTCTTTCATTACTGCAGGACTGCATATAGGTACACTAGTTGAGGACAGAGAAAAGCCCTGCCTTTGTGTCCTTCTCACAGCATTTAGCACACAGTAGATGTCTGATGCATGAGCATTAAGGAGCCACTGTATTCAAGACATTACTGAATAACAAGTGTGGTCCCTATCTTCAAAAATTTACTATCTGGTTAGTGAGCTAAGGAATTCACGTAACTACCCGTGGTAGCTCAGTGGTTAATGAACCTGACTAGTATACATGAGGACGCAGGTTCGATACATGGCCTTGCTCAGTGGGTTAGGGATCCCACACTGCTGTGAGCTCTGACGTAGGTCACAGACGTGGCTCGGATCCTGCGTTGCTGGCTTGTGGTATAGGCTGGCAGTGACAGCTCCAATCTGACCCCTAGCCTGGGAACCTCCATATGGGAACCTCCACATGCCACAGGTGTGGCCCTCAAAAGACCAAAAATAAATTAAATGAAGGCATTCACTACTTTGCACAATTAAAAAAAAAAAAAACACCTCTAAATTCAATTTTTTTACAGACAGGTATTTACAGACAGGAGACTACACCTCAGAGACAGATTTTTTTTTAAGTATTGGGCTTTGATGGGATATAATTAGAGTATTTCAAACAGAAAGATCAGAGTCCAGAATGAGTGCAATAGATACTGAAAGAAATGAGAAGTCAAAAGAACTGCCTGACACAATAGGAAAGGCAGGTGTCTGGCATATTATGGAGAATATTTAAAGTTAGGCCAAGGAATTTAACTGTGATATGGTAAATTGGGAGCCAATGCATTTTCTCAAGCATAAGTGACATGATGAAAATAATTAAATTTGTTAAATGTTTAGATCAATTAGGGAAAAAAAAGAAAATCACTAGATTCTCATATCTGCTTTTGTATTTAATCTATTTTGATATCATATGTCATGTGGTCTGTGGAAAATTATACCATACACTTAGAAGAAAATGAGCATCAAAAGGGAAATAACACCTAGTATTATTCATACGATAGTTTGGAACTTCCAGAATCACAGATGTTCCAGAGACCCCCAAATCAAACTTCGAGAACTAATGCTATAAAATATCTGATTAACCCAAAAGGAAGCATGAAAAAACCAAAATACATACCAAACACACACACAAAGAAACAAATGGAAAAAATTAAGCCAAATGGCACTCCTACATCTAACTACATCAATATTTACAATAAACAATGATCTAAAAAAATTTCTACAAAGAGAAGAAATTATGAAGCTCAAAAGAAGAAAATAAACTTCAGAATCAACTTGTATAGCTTGTGGAAAAAAGCACTGATTTTTAGAATTAAGTTAGCATTAAATTAACCAGAATTGACAACCTTGAGTTATCCTGTCTGAGGATACAGAACTATCTTTCCATTTGTTCCAAGTACATCTTGGTTATTGGTCAAGAGGGTTTTTTTTTTAAGTTTCTCTTTAAATTTTTTAAAAAGATTAAAACCATACAATATGGTTTAACTTTGACTTAAACCATAAAATATCCTCACCCAAGGTCACCATTGTAACATTACTTACTACATTTATTCCTAGACATTTTGTATTTCTGCTGTTGTAATAAGTGGACATTTGCTTCCATCTCTTCTAACTGGTTGTTATTTGATTATATGAAAGCTACATTAATTTTACATCCTATTCCTTCACTGAATTGTTACTGCTTCAATTTTTTTTTCTTGAATGACTTGGTTTTTCCCAGGTACCTTTTAAAATTCCTGTGTCTAATTTCCTCACCTTGTCTTATAGCAGAGCTAATAATATCTTCAAAAAGAAATGTAATGAGAATAGAGACATATCCTTGTTCCTGACATTAGTTGAAGGTTATCTGGTTACTGGCATTAGAGCTGAGGTATGAATGTGTGTCTGCGTACTTTTAAAAAAAGTCCTATTGATTCCTTGTTATTAAATGTTTTACTTGAAGCAGGTGATAAATTCACTTTATAGTGAGATAAAGCATCCCTGACCTGTTCTTCACCCTAATGACACATTAAGTATAATGCCAGTTTCTGGAAGGTGTTTCACTCCTCTAATTATACTAAGTAGCCTAAGTGTTGGATTTTTTTTTTTAAATCAAGAATCGAAATTGATCTCATTAGTGCCTTGACAACCAGATAGCCTTTGATCTATTAACATGATAAAATAAAGTATTAATAAAGCACTTAATATTAAACTGCTCTTATATTCTTGGGATGAACCTCACTTGTTAAGGTATGCTACACAATATATTGTTGGATTTTATTTTGAACATTTAATGAAACTTGTCTGTAGGTTTTCTTTATTTTATAATAAGAGTTATCCTTAGGATTTGTCATCAATATTTTTGTTTGTTTGTTTTTAAAGTCTTTTTTTTTTTTTGTCTTTTTGCCATTTCTTGGGCCGCTCCCGCAGCATATGGGATGTTCCCAGGCTAGGGGTCCAATCGGAGCTGTAGCCCCGGCCTACGCCAGAGCCACAGCAACGTGGGATCCGAGCCGCGTCTGCGACCTACACCACAGTGGCTCACGGCAACGCCGGATCGTTAACCCACTGAGCAAGGGCAGGGATTGAACCCGCAACCTCATGGTTCCTAGTTGGATTCGTTAACCACTGCGCCACAACGGGAACTCCCGTCATCAATATTTAATTTAAACAAAAGACTGGAAGGTTTTCATACTTTATGTTCTGAGAAAGTACTAGAACTATCTGTACTGCAATTATGTGTTCTTCAAGGTTTTAAAGACTGTGAGAAAGACTTCTGGGCTTGAGCTTCTTTTGGGTGATGAATTCTTTGATAGATCTTCCAATTTCTTGATAAGGCTACTAAGTAAGTAATTTATCCATCAGGATTTTCCTTCCTCCAAGAATCAGTTCCTGAATTTTATCTCCTAATACTACTTTTGTTTAAATCTTAATTCCTTTCTTATTGTCCTGAATCTCCGCCCTCCCCAATCCATTACATTTTAAGTATAAAAGACCAGTGAGTAGTTTCCTTGTGATGCAGGGGATTAAGGATCTGGCACTGTCACTGCAGTGGCTCAGCTCACTGCTGCAGCATGCGTTCAATACTTGGCCTGGGTACTTCCACATGGCATGAGCAAAAAAAAAAGATCATCAAAAGATGAAAAGCTTAGGTTTTGAATAAGTAAAGATTCAGGCTCAAGTGAATAAAGACCTGTGTACCTCTCACCTTTCAATGAGGGAGAGCCTACTTCTTATCATTATTTTTTAATGGCCATACCCACAGCATAAAGAAGTTCCGGGGCCAGGGACTGAATCAGAACCACAACTGGGACCTACACTGCCCTGCAGCAACAATGGATCCTTTAGCCCACCACACCAGGCCAGGGATCTAACCCATGCTTTCGTAGTGACACAAACTGCTGCAGTTGGATTCTTAACCCACTGCACTACAGCAGAAACTTCTATTAACATTATTAAAGGCTGGTAATTGATCAGCAAATATTCTGAACAAAACAATTCTGTCCGTAAAAAGTGCATGGCAAAACAGAATTAAAAGGTGAAAAATAATGATTTAAGTAAAACTAGATTCATTTGCATTATTCTGCAACTGATTTTTTGAAGGCCCATTTTATTTTAAACTTGGAAACGTCCAATGTTAGAGCTGCACTGCATGTCTAGAAATTCTATGCTGACCAATGATTTCTCACTTTTGCCTGTTTTTATACAGCAGGTACGTAAAACTTTGACCTAAAATAAATTTAAAACTTTTATAATGAAGTCCAACAAAGGTAATAATGAGACAATGCTTTATTTAAATTGATACCAAATATTATATGCCATTTAAAATGACACAAAATTCCCTAATTTATATGTAAAATCAAAGATTATACTTACTAATAACTTACCAAGAACTCAAATTCTATACCCTATTACTAAGAAAAGAAGTCCACCTATCAATATTATACCTAATATGATGCTCTCAAAGCCCTGTACACACAAAGGTTAACTGGAATTCTCAATTTTTAGGAAGATTATTTTAACTATTATATCATCAGTTGGTGATTGAACTATGGAGTTACCTGCTGTTATTTTTACTAGGTCTTTATTATTTTTATTCCCTTCATTGGTTCTTAAAATCTGCCCCCCCGCCCCCGGCTGGAATATAGAGATGAATAGCAAGCAAGCAGGCCCTTCCACCCAGCCAAAAAACCTAGCCAAACAAGTAAGAGAACTACTCTTTTTGAGGTTTCCTATATGTATTTATTAAGAATTAAAATAACAGGAAAGACCCTGTCTAGCCAATACGGAAACAATGTATAAGGAAATGTCTCATGTACCAACTACAAACACTAAATAACCATCAGTCACTTACAAATTCTAAAGGAAAACTCAAGAAAGACATAACACAAGACTAAGACAATTTACCATTTATTACACTGAGTTTTTGAATGGAAGTGTAGACGCAAAGCAAGAAAAAGCACCTTACCATTTGACGGCTAAATTCTGTACCTCTCCATTTTTATCTTCCAGTAACTTCAAAATCATTTTCACAACTTTCCTTTCACTGTCATCATCCAACTTGATGGAATCCTTCTGCAGTTCTGTCATCAAGTCATTTGTAGCCATAAACCTATCAAAAAAATTAAAATATGTTGGTAATTCAAATTTTAAAATAATAACAAAAAGATAACAGCTTTCACATCCAATGCTATCATTCATATCTATATAAGTCCTACCCGACTCTTCTAAATAAGGTAACATTGGCCAAAATTATTTTCCCCAGGTTAGTCTTGATTTCAGATTTACAGACAGCACCTTCAGTGAATGCTCTTTCATTCTAATACCGCTGACACTTGAACAACATGGGGGTTTAGAGGGTATCAACTTCCAACTCACCAAAAATCTGCGTATAATTTTACAGTCACCATCCTCATCCACAGATTTAACCAACAGCATATTGTGTACTACATGTGGCATGTGTTTATTGAAAAAAATTTCCCACATAAGTGGACTCATGTGGTTCAAGCAGACCCCACTGTTCAGGGGTCAACAGTAATTGTATCAGTGCTTTTAGGGAAAAAAAGCTCCTCTTTACCTTTTCATTGCATGTGATCTGAGTTTTATGTAAGAAACCTTTAAGTAACATTAAGGATACCTTCCTGTGTAGTATTATATGTTGGATTGGGGGGGGGGTCACATGTTACAAATTATTGGGATATTACCAAAAGGCAAATTCTCACCTCCACCTTAACTCCCACCACCAGGTATCAGGTGTATTTTCAAAACAATGAAGAGGTGATTCCAGAAGGTTGTTGCACCTAATATTTAGCCCCCTTTCCTTAAGAACCACTGCCAAAGGAAGGTCAGATACAAACTTCAGAGGAATCAACCATCTAATCTCAGCTTTAAATAAAAAGGTTGGACAGAAGATGAAAACAGTTTTTTTTCTCATATGTCTCATCAGAAATTTCATTGTTTTAAAAGCAACTTCTCAGAATACTAGATAATCACATTGAAATAAAGCCCCCAAACCTGTTTATAATGACTGAATGAATTCTCCCCATAATTCTTGGCTCCCTTCAGGCTACTGAAATAACCTAACTGAAATAACAACTACTTAATGCCTTTTCTATTATTTGAACCAGATCCCGTTAGAGTAAAAATTTAACATTTTTATGTTAAATATAGGAATGTCAAAATTCATGTTTAAATCAATTTTTAAAAAACCACACAACTATTGGAGCTGAAATGATAAACAGCTGATCAATCTGGCAATGTAGGCAATAAACTATGTAGTAAAAAATGGCAGAACTTATTAATTTAGCAATTCACTACTTGTAATTTTAAGGATAATTCCAGTAACGAGTATGTTCATTTAATACTGATTTGAAAAGTTTTAAACTACACACAAGTACAATTCTTACCAAGTTTCATTAAACTGCTTATAAAGAAAAGCATACAGTATAGCTATAAACCCATTCTAAAAGAAATACTGAAAGGGTATCTCTAAATAAAAAAGAATTAAGAAGAAATAGGATGGAGGAAATCACAATTGGAAAGTAAATTAAGTATACAGCACTAAAAGAAAAAAAAAAACCCATTGTAAAAGTGATGATAAACACAAGGAACAGCAAAAGGATAAACATGGAGGTGTTAAAAAAGGGTATCAAAATCATAAAATGTGGGGAAGAAAAGTAAGAAAATCTAGACTCTTTTTTTCTAGAATGTGTTTGAGCCTAGAGAACTATCAGGCTAAAGCAGGCAGATATAGGAAGGGGTTAATATAATACAACAGGCCAACCACAAATCAAAACAAACAATACATTCACAAAAACTACAAAGAGGACACAAGCATAAAAAAGAAAAGCATACATTCAAACTGGGGTAATATAAGGTAAATTAAGCATGTGCTTCTTATTCTATTTTAATGATTTTTATTTTGTCCATCATGGCTAGTTTACAATGCTCTGTCAATTTTCTACTGTACAACAAGGTGACCCATCAATCTCTGGCCTGGGAACTTCTGTATGTCTTGGCCAAAAAAATTTTTTAAACATAGAGAGGAGTTCCCATTGTGGCACAGCAGAAAACGTATCTGACTAGCATCCATGAGGACGCTGGTTCAATCCCTGGCCTCCTTCTGGGTTAGGGATCCAAAGTTGCCGGGAACGGTGGAGTAGGTCACAGATGTGGCTGGGATCCTGCACTGCTGTGGCTGTGGTGTAGGCCAGTGGCTACAGTTCCGATTCCACCCCAGCCTGGGAATTTATATATGCCGTAGGTGAGGCCCTAAAAAGACAAAGAAAAAAAAAAAAAAAGAATCCCTGAAATATTAATCATCCAGTTGAACAAAAAAAAAATAGCGATCATCAATTTTTTTGTTATTGGTCACACCCAAGGCACATGGAAGTTCCCTGGCCAAGGATTAAATACAAGACGCAGCTGAGGCACCACCAGGTACTTTATACCCCACTGTGCTGGGCTGCCCATGTCTCTACAGCTGGATTTCTGACCCACTGTGCCACAGCAGCAACTCTGTGATCATCAACTTAAGTAAAAAAGCATATAATCCCAGTATAAAAAGTTACGTTTCTGCTATAAACAGGTGGTAAATATTGTGTTCCTTTAACAAAAAGAGATAATGAACACAAATATGTTAAATGATGAGCAAATTTATGCAACTAAATGGCTAAAGAAAGACACAATAGCATGAGATATTAGGAGCTTAGGCCTTGAGATGAAACACCCAGTATTTGAACTCTAACTCTGAAATGAACTGTAAGATAATGAGCAAGTCACCTCAACTTAAGGCCCAGAATTCTCATATATGAGTGTATATGCTTAAGTATGTATATAGGCATTGAATAAAATCAAAGTTTAATTCAACCACCCTCAGGATTTATTTTGTCAATTATTTTGCAGAAGTGCTAAATATATTTATTTTTACTTTCGCAGATATTTTAAATTTTCTATAATGAGAAAGCTTTATTTTTGTAAATAAAAACAGGAAACAATCTAAATTTGTATTTGTATAAAGCTTGTTTTACCTAAATTCACCCATGCACTCTAATTTTAGTCAATAGAGATTATGATCACCACAGTTCCTACTCTTTAAATTAATACACAGAAGATGAAACATGTTTTAATACTAAAAGTAATATAACTGACAATCAAGAAACTTTTGGTTTTGTTTGCTTGTTTCTTTTTCTTTTTTTTTTTCCCTATGACATCATAGCATAGGATTTAGGAGTATAGGGTATAGAGCCAGATTTATCGAATTTGTGAACAAGTTTTATCATTTCCTAGGGACATGCAACAGGAATTATTTCCATGCTTGTATGACCTCATAATGTTGCTTTAAGCATAGGTGGGTTAGATATAAAGCAGGTAAAGCCAGACTGATTGAATAAAATTTTTGTACAGGCCTGAATAGGTCTAAATCTCAAAAAAAAAAAAAAAAAAAAAGAAGTTATGTTTCTGAAGAAATTCTATTGCTACACAGATTCCTTCTTTTATTTACCATTTATTTATTCACTTCCTATTATGCTACAAAGGCTGGACTATGAGCAAAGGACAGATAAAAGGTAAATAGAAGCCTTGGCTCCTAACCTCAGAGAGCTTAAATTCTAATAAAGAAGTCCACTGATTTCCAAAAATCTATGATTAATGGTTAAATATTTTTTAAAAACTAAAATGAGCACCAGAAAAATTAGCAAACATTTTTTAAAGGTCAGAAAAACTGGATTGAGTATAAGGTTATAAAGAGTTACTTTTTAATGTGATGCTGAAACCACAATGTTCTGAGAATCTCTTCCTTCTGTTAACATGTTAAAAAGTCTGCACTATAAACATAACTTCAACTGTACTCCAATAAAATGTATTTTTAAAAAGCCTGCACTATAAATCTTAAAAGCAAGTTGTTTGACCAGTTTGAAAGCTGCCATGGCAGATTTAAAAGCCTATTTGTAAAACCTCTCTTAAGCATTTACTGTTTCAGATATGGGGTAAGAGCTGAAATGACAAATTTAGACTCAGTCCCTTCCTCTTTAACTTTTTCATCTAAACATGGCAGACATATGTAAATGGACAAATCACAAACAAATTTTTTTAAAACAAAACTCAAGGGTGTTCAACAACAATCATACCAAAGAACTGATGGTTAGTTTGGATCTCAAAAGATTAACATGGGTTTGCATGGGGAAGTTGGTTTGAGATTTTAAATTTATTCGTCTATATGGTGGTGGTGATGGTTGGTGGGTGAGGGGCATAATACCCCAGTATGAAGGACTAAGGAGCAGTTCAGTGTGTCTGAGGCACAGGGAAATAGAGGCCTAACAGGAAGATGGAAATGTAGGTTAAGGTGAAGAAGGGAAAGGTTGAATACACTCATTCACTATGTAGTGCACTCATTCACTATCAGGTACTGTGCTAAGTGCTTACAAGGGCTGGCAAAAGCAAACACAATTGGTTCCTGCAATCTTGGAGCTTACATAACAGTCAAATAGAGGCAAACTGATTTTTAAAAACTACACACATATAAGTACTTACATAGGTAATTGTGAACTGAGATAAATGCCATAAAGGAAGGGAACATGGCACAAAGAAAAGACAATGGGATTGTCAGAGTTTGGGATGGAAATGCTATAAAATTTGATGGTGATGATTGCTGTACAACTACAAATGTAATAAAATTCATTGAGTAATTTTAAAAAAAGAAAGAAAAGACAATGGGATAACAAAGTAACCTGACCTAGACTGGAATGAAAGTTGTGTTTCAGACAAGACTGAGATCTTAAGTATGAACAGGAATGGAGGGGGAGGAGAGAAAGGGGTGGGTCGAAAGACTAAAGAGATTTGAAGATCCTAACAAAATTTTAGTCTAGATTCTAAAAGTGAAAGGAAGCTAGCGAAAGGCATGTGGGTAGAGATGGGAGTAAATGCAATGAACAGATTTATATTTCAGATGTATCACTCTAGGTACACTCTGGAAAACAATTTGGAGAGAATCAAACTTCATTTAGAAGACTGAATGGAGAACAGTTTGAGCGCTTTGCAGCAGTCTGAGAAATGATGGTAGCTAGAACTGGGTTACGGTTTGAAAAATGGATATATAATCAATTCTCATTATTAGCAGAGTAAAAATTTTTGTAACCACATTTGTGCTCCAGGGCTTTCATGTCACTTGCAGACATGTCAAGAACCAGGAAACATTTGAATCACCCGGTGCACAACTTCTGCACACACTCCCAGCGGATGCTGCACAAGGTGACACGCTGCCTTGTTTCAGTTCTCACACTGTAAGCAAGCATCCTTTTCTCAGTCTATCTGGTGCCACGTTTTTTGCATGTTTGTGCTTTTGGGTGGCAACTGTGCTATTTAAAATGACCCCCAAAAGTGGTGTTCCTAACTAAATACGTGAAGGCTGTGATGTGCCTTCCAAAAAAATACATGTTAGATAAGCTTCACGCAGGCATGAGTTATAGTGCTATTGGCTAAAAGGTCAATGCTAATGAACTAGCAACATATATTAAGTTGGTGTCTTTAAACAGAAACACACATAAAGCAAGGTTATGAACTGATCAATACACGAAAATGCTGTGATTACAGACTCAGGGAACCTAACCCTGTATTTCTCTAACAAACAATGGTTCAGTTTCACTAATCCAATCTTCCCGGCAACTTTACTGAAACTAACAACTGCGAATAATGAGAACCAACCTTATTTGAAATTTGCAAAGTTAAAATTAACAGGTCTTTGAAATCAATTAGATACACGATGGTAAGGAGAGTTAGGAAACGGATAAAGAAGTTGGAGGGAAACCACAGGCCTTGAGTGTTACTGTGGGGTATGAATCCTATCAGTTATATCCTTATTGAACCACCATTGTCATACATCAGTTGGTTCAACCACTCATCTTGCAATAGAGGGAGAAAGGATTAACAACCCTGGTGCAACTACAGACTATATACACAGAATGGCTACTCCTATGAACCTAATTAACAAAATCCCAGCAAAAGTGAAGATTTAGCATCATGAATTAGTGCCCTGCTGCCCAACTCTGCCTGCTCTTGGCCACAAGTGAGGACTTGGGGGGTGGGAAGGGAAAGCAGCCCCAGAATTCCTAGAACTCATCTGAGGCTCACACCTAAACCTCAATAACACCCAAATGAATAACCTAAACCCGATGCTTACATGGAAAGGATATTGTTTTCCTGGACATAAACACACATAACATCCATTTCAGACAAGTTCACTTAGCAATATAAAATACTAAACATCCTCCTGAGTGACCACTGCTTCTTTACCAATTACAGCTTTTCCTCTTCTTTAGTATGCCCTCCCGATAACATTTATTAAGATGTCAAATGATAGAATTGCCATTTTCTGACAACATCCAATCTAAAGCAAACCTCTGCTTCCTTAGACCCTTCCCCAAATTACTCAATAGATGCTAATACCCTCTTACTAAGACATTCCATAGTACATGTTCGCCCTCCTGTAATGTTAATAAACCCAACCTGTGCGAGGGACACCTATATGTACAAGAGAATTCCAAGGAAAAAATGGTAAACGGTGCTTACATTACATATCAAAAAAATGAGCAAAGAAAATACCCACTAAGTTAGTTACTTGGAGATTGTTAGGGTTTTGAAGGAGAGCAATTTTAGTGAATTTAAGTGGGCAGCTTCTAAGAAGTTAGAGTTTATCTCATAGTCAATGGAAATTAGTGTGGAGGGCAATGATCAGCTGTGATATTTAGGAAGAAAAAACTTTTTTTTTTCTTTTTTTAGGGCCGCACCTGCAGCATATGAACATTCTAGGGCCAGGGGTTGAATCAGAGTCGCGGCTGAGGCCTATGCCATAGGCAACGCAACACCAGATCTGAGAGGCATCTGTGACCTACGCTGCAGCTTTAGGCAATGCCAGATCCTTAACCAACTGAGCCAGGCCAGGGATCAAACCAGCATCCTCACAGAGACAACCATCGGGTCCTTAATCTGCTGAGCCATGACAGGAATTCCAGGAAGAAAATTTAATGGAAGAGTTTCCAGGAGATTGGACTAAAAACAGGCTGAGATAGGAACACTAATTTGAGAAACATTCATCAAGGAACTAAAGTGGAGAAGAGTGACATCAAGGTTTTCCAACCGGGACATTTGGTGGATGGCAATACGGTAAGACAAAATAAGAAAAATAAAAAGGTCTAAGGTGGAAGGGGGATGTTAAGATGTTAACTTTGAGACTTTTATGGGAGTCTCAGGTGGATTAACCTATGGGCAATGTCATCTCATTCATTTATTCAAGTATTTGGCAGTTACTCAGAAACTGTGCCAGGCTGTGCAAAAAGTTATGAGCAAGATAGTCGAGGACTGCAAATTACATACCTGGCTTAATCTACTGGAATGAAAGTTCCCTGAGGTGAGAACTTACTCACCTTCTCTGAAATAAATCCACTGCAGAGAAGCAGAAATAAAGGTAGAAACAGATAATTTAAATAGTACGTGTGGTTTTCACAACTTTTCCCCTAATATATACATATAGGTGTATATGTGTATACACACACACACACACACACAATTTTACCCTTGTTTCCAACCGAAAGCCACAAGAAATGGGACAACTGCATCCCCAGTGAACCAATTAATTATCTTTTAAAGATCTTGTATACACCCCATTGCTGTCTCGCTTTTTCTCATTTATTCTCTTGGAGTTATGAATCAATCTGGGACAGCCTTAATATTATTCACATAAGTAAAACTAACTTTTAGTCATCTTTCTTCTTCCCAGTTTCCTCAATGAAATCTCTGTCTCCTCTCTTTCAGTGATGAGCCCTAATCCCTGCTAATAGTAAGTGTTAGCAGAACTATACCTGTATCCCCTCCCCCTCAAAATCACATAAGTGAAACCGTGTAACTTACTGCCATCAAAGCACAAAGTACTTAAAAAGTGCTCAGAAACCACATTCTTAGTCTCTACAAATATATTTCTCCTGATAAAATCTATTTTCTTCAAGCACAAGCCATCCAGATATCTCAGTCTTTCCTGTTACATTACTGTAAATGTCCACAGAGCACTTTCAACTTTGTTATAGGATCTCTAATGTGCCTTCCAGGTCTGAAAGCCAGCGATTCTATAAAAGGCCTGAGATTTTTATTAGCATTTAAACAGTTTCCAAGAGCAAATGCCTTTCAATATCCAAAACATAAATAAATTTAGTGATAGAATCCATTATCAAGTTAGGAAACTTTACAATGCAGTGCATCATTTATGACTGTATCATATGGTATTTGAAAAATAGATTGGTATATTTCCCAATGGCTTCTAGAAGAAACTTCCCCAATCCTTACATGCTTTTTTTTCTTAACTTCGAAACTAAAATCCAATTCAACTAAAAGAAATACCTATTGAGAACCCACATAGCCAAGGCAGAGTGGAGAATTCAGTTCAGTAAGACAAGGTCCCTACCTGCTCCAAGATTATCTTCCCCAGTGGAGTTCTGTATAATGTGCTTTCACTCCTGTACTTATTTTCTCTACCTAGAACTTCAAGACCTAACTCAGATCACTCCTTGAACAAGAATCTCCTTGCCTTCATCTTCTCTGCCACTTATGCCTGAAAACTACATACGCCCTGGGTTATCTTTTTACAGATGTCTTACCCATTCAACAAGCATGAAAATAATACTGAAGGCAAGCACTTATCTTCAACTTTTTGTAGCCCCTCTCAGGGAATTACTTAAAGCGTCTTCTAACACAAAATACTCCACAATCCTAACTCAAAGGTAACTGAAATTTAAGATCTTACTCCCCTAGTCAAAGGCCTGGAGAAGCAGGATATGATAGTTAAAAGTTCATGCATGCTCTGGAAGTAACTGGAAATCCCTGATCAACTACTGTCTGACCTTGGGCAAGTAATTAGCATTGCCAGATCTTCCCTCAGTTTCCTCAGTTGAAACAGACTGCTAGCATCCACTTTATTAAAGCAGTAAGGATAAAGAGGGTCAAGTGCATAAAGTCCACAGTAAGCATTAATATTAACTATTATGTACAGAGATAAAAGAACCGTAAATTTTTCTTCAGCTCTTGATTCCCTGAAATACTTTTAATTCAACTGGTGGCAAAGCATATGAAAATAAAAGCTGAACCTCACTAGTGGCCTCAACCCACTGAATATTCAATATTAATATTTGTAAATGAAGCCTTTGCTTTGTTTACACACAGTAAAGTTTTCATTCTGTTTTAAAACAGAATCACCTACTTACTAGCAGTGAACCTGAATATTCCACCTTCAAAGACTACAGAATACAAAACATGAAAGAAGAAGGATACTTGGTTTTGGGTTTTCCCCCCAATAAACTGAACCTATAATTTAAGTCCTACAAAAAGATCCTTTTCAAAATGCTGACATTCCAAAATGTTGAAGCCTGCACACATTTATGTTCTTTAAATTAAAAACAAAAACAAACAAGAAACTATGGTAGCTATCCTGAGACCTGAAAATCTGAGCCCCTAAGGGACCTTCTGTAATCACCCATGGACAAGTCTCTCAAAATTGAAAATTTAATCCCAAAGTAAGCAGCCTGCCCAAGATCCTGCAGATAGTTCACAACAAAGAATCCTACATGTCTAGAACCTGAATCTTGCAACTAGCAGGTCATATTCTCTTTGGATTCCACCAAGAGGAAAATAGTTTTTTTCTTCCTTTTGGATGTTTTGGTTTCTTCCCCACTTAGCACAAGGTAGGGTCGTTTGCACATGTTTCGATTTTCTGTAATGATCTTGATCCTTCTAGAACTAGGTATTTTAAAACATGTAACTACAACTATGATAACTACACCAAAATAAACACGTAAGTAAATTTCTAACAAGAAATTATAAAGCATTTTAAGATAAAACACACATATTCAAGGAAGTACCTGTACTGAAAATACACAGAAAAATCTTCAAAATACTTGACTACATATGGTATTTTAATTAATCTTTTATATGTCAGTAATTTAATTTACATAGTACGTCATAGCCAAAGACTAGTCTATTAATTAAAAGGCTTCAGCATATTACAAGTCTTAAAAACATAGTTATTAAAAATATCTTGATGACAAATTATTGTAAGTCACTTACTGTTTCTATACATACCTTCTATAATATTTAACTACTAGAAATTTAGCAGTATCACATTTTTAAAAGACTTAAGTAATCCTCCAAGCAATGTTTTGATTTATTCAAGACTAAATTGATAATCCTCATCAAGTTCAACACTGAGTACACCTTAACATCAAAGCATTACTCTTCCAATTAATAAAAAAAACCCAAAACCCTGAATCATGTATTACCTTTCCTTTAAAAGAAATTTAAGGAAGTTTCAGCCAATAATCACACATGCAGTAGTATCACCACTTGATTTTTTTACTCTAAACATATTATCCATACACAATTCTGACTAATGGAACAAAACTGTACTACTCTAGGGAAAGTCCAATCTTTAGACTAAAATACAATCAGAATGAAATTCAGTACTTTTACAGAAAGAGCAAAACTGACACACCACACACTACAGTGCTTAAAGTTTCTTATCTAAGTTCTGTTCAAACGTTGCTTCAAATCTCAAAGGCCTGCACTGGGAGAAGGCAAAGCTTCAAAGGAAAGTAAACCTCATTTTCATCCTTTGAAAAACAGAAACTTTTGTTTCCCCCAATAATCTTGGTTTTGACCCTAGGACTCAAAAATCTAGAAATACTAAAATACCCAAATAAACATGTCTCTTCCAAAAAGTAATACTAAAATCTTTATTATTAGCAAACTAATTTTCAATTTCCATATGCAATACTGAAAAACTCCCTATGAAGAAAAACTTCATGAAAATTCTTTTTGGCTTTGCAGTCACAGAACCAAAACTATATTTCATTGGCCATTTTAATATGCCAGCATACCAACTTAATTAGGAACACGATATTTACATTTTTCATGATTCTCCTCTCAAATCAAAATTTTTTCCCCAATACATAAGATTTAAGATTTGGGTATGTTTTCAGGTGTTAAAGCATATTGCTCATACAAAAAAAAAAAAAGCCCTCCAGCCAAACTTTAAATTGAAGACTGTTCTTCCCTTTAAAATGCACACAAAATACAACCACTAGAGAACAAAACAAGTATAAAACATATAAAAAGCTTTTTTAGATCAGGAGCTAATTTATTTTGTGACGGGATAGGAGGCAAGAAGGGAGAATGTATCAATTACTGCAGTGCAAAAAAATAAAGAAACCAAGATAATCCTTGAAAATATAACAATTCTTCAATATGCATGTTACCAAGGTTTGGAACCAACTGCACAAGTCTCCTGGAACAGAACTTCCACAACAAAGCTTCATATTCACCATCCCCCTATTAGAAAATTCCTTCTTTTAATAAGATCCATCGCTCGGTGTACCTTTTTGTTTACGGTTCGGGAATTCACCTTTCTGGCAGTTAATTTTGGATATAAGGAAATGAGACTGAAACCCCGAGTTCCTGCTTGGGTTTTCACCTGACAAGGGAAAATGACAAGAGATGCTGGCGGGAAAACCCTAACGAGTCAAGTTTTCACCATCCTGGTTCCCCCTCCTCCTTCCCATCTTCACCAAAGGGATAATCCAAAGAAAAAGTTTATAATCCAATCCCCGAAGAGCTGGGAAAAAAGGAAATCGTTCAAGCTGAATGCACCAAGGCCCGCTCGTATCTGCGGGAAAGGAGATGGCAGATGGGTCCCCGAGTGGGCAGCAAGCAGCAGCTCGGGCCCTGCAAGCGGGGCGGCCTAGCGCCTCGGGCAGACCAGCGGGTAGGCCGGCTTCTGGGTCTCCAAGCCGAAAGCAACTCCTTTCCCCACAATAGTGCGTGATCTCGCCCCTTTCGCGCTACCTGGGACGCCAAAGGCACGTCCCGGGAGGGCAGGGCATGCAGTGGAGGCGTTGGGGGATGCAGAAGGGGCCTAGGACCCGAGGCGGGCAACGGCCTAAAGCAAAGAATGGGGGGAGGGGGGTGAGAAGGCGGGCGAGAAAAGGGGCCCGCCGGGATCGGGGAGCGGAGGGTGGGCTGGAGACCTCGGGAAAGCCGAGGAACCGGTTAAGGCCAAAGGGGTGGGGCAAGGCCTGTGTGAGGGCCAGGGCCGCGGATGGGGGACTCCGAGGTGGGCTGAGAGTCGGATTTCGGCCTCACCTGAAGTCCTTGTCGCTGGATGTCATTTTTTCCAGCAAATTGGAAATGTGGTACGAGGCGCTCGCCATGTTGACGGCCTCGATCCCGCCCGCTGGCGCTGCTGGTGCTCCTGCCCGCTGCCGCCGCTGGGGCTCCTCCTCTCGCTCGCGGCGGCTCCCGCTTCCAGGGTCGCAGCGCGACGCAGACGCTAACTAGGGAGGCGCCTCGACAGGCTGCCCCCTCCCCGACGAGGCGTGGGCCTGTCCCGGGGGAAGCAGAGGCTACCGGGCGGGCCTAACGACGGCGCTGCTCGCTGGAGAACGAGCTCATGGGCAGCGAGGAATACTGCAGGGCCGCTCCGGGGAGCCAGACACTTCCACTCGGGCCTGTCTCGCTCCCACTCCCTCCGCAGGGCAAGAGGCCAAAACCCGCCTCCTTCGCTCCGGGGGCGGGGGTAGTAGACGCGGGACGCTTACCCAGAGCTCAGGTCAGGGTTCACGGAGGACCCCCACGCACGCTGTGGAGACGCTAGGTAAAGAACAATTCTGTTGGCTGAGGCCTATGTCAGTCTTCGCGTGACCCACCTTCCAGGAGGCATGACAACGACCAAAAGAGGCTGTTATCGCGAGACTTGAAAGCGACGGTTAAGGAATGGGGGGGCGAGTGGGACAAGCATGCCTTCATCCAAAAATAACTTGATTTTTTTTTTCCTCTATGACAGTAAGAAAAATAGTTTACGATTTTTAAGGAGTATAAGGATCGGAGAAATGCTAATCAAGAGGTTAGCCTGAAAAGCAACAGAAGAATCATCAGAAGGAGCTTTCGTTCCAAATCGGACGCGTGGCCTACAGTGCCTTAACCAGGATGGTGTAATGTTGCCACGTGAAAACCACAAATCCCAGAATTCAGTCGGCATGGCACACTGGGTCAGGATGTGATTGGTTGAAAGAACTTGTAGCTTCCTTATTGGCTCCTGGTGGAGTAGGGAATCCTGGGATTTGTAGTCTAGTGAGGCGGCTGTGTTGGATAGAACCTTTGAAGCGCAGTGGAGTAGTTTTCTGCAGCAGATTCGGATTTTTTCTTACATCGGTGTTTGCTGTTCTGGGGTGTCTACTGAGCTAGGCTGCTGCGGTCTGGGCAGGCGCATTGCGGATGAGTGGATATTCTTGGCAGAGGCCTAGTAGCGATTTCTTAATACGAATTATTAAAAGTGATGGTAGCCTTATTCTCTTAAGACTGAGCTTTTGCTGGGCACTCCCAAAATGCGTTCTAGAGCCAGTCCCCTAAAGGAAAACGGAGCTTAGTACAGATGAACGGCCAACGACTGATGATTGTATTGGAGACTTATTCCTTTCATTTAGAATGGCTAAACTGTCACCCTCTGTATTGAGCAATTGTGGGATTGGTAATCCTACAGCTATTTTATTGTTCCCTAAAACATACACACACAGAAATCAGTGATGTATTTTAGGATGCCCTTTTGTTTTGTTTTGTTTTTTGTCTTTTTGCCATTTTCTTGGGTGGCTCCCGCAGCATAAGGAGGTTCCCAGGCTAGGGGTTGAATCGGAGCTGTAGCCGCTGGCCTACGCCAGAGCCACAGCAACGCTGGATCTGAGCCGCGTCTGCGACCTTCACCACAGGTCTCTGCAACGTCAGATCCTTAACCCACTGAGCAAGGCCGGGGATCGAACCCACAACCTCATGGTTCCTAGTCGGATTTGTTAACCACTGAGCCACCACAGGAACTCCAGGATGCACATTAACTCCTTTACTCGAGTTGGGATAACAGGACCTAAAAAAAAAAAGAGAGAGAGAGAGAGGCCAATTAAGAGAGGAGGAAAATTCAGTCTCAATCTGTTACTGCTCCTGTCAGGGGTGGGGGGGGGAGAGAGTAAGGGCGATTGAATAGCTCCTTTATTCCGAGTGCTAAATCCCAACGTTTCTCTACTATTCTTTCTTCTGTTTACCAAACCATTGTTTAGTGTCTTTGAAAAGGCAGGCACAGTTATAGGCAATAACAATTAAAATAGAGGAAACGTGATCTGACCTCGTAATTCATATTTAAATTTCCCATTACTCTTGTTTCCATGTATCCTTTTACTTTAATACTATTTTTCTCCCCAGTAGTGCCATATCTCTTCCCTCATTTTACCTAAGTCAGCTATAATTAGGTTCCATGAGTGAGTGCTTCAGCCACAAATGCTTCCTGCTCTAAAGAACCTTTTCACAATATTTAAACTATACACACAAACACCCACACCATGCACATCACACACGAACAAGCCCATCGTTTATCTTGTGTGAGTCCTAAGGCTTGGAAACTCAATGGTCTGGTAGTACCCTTTTTTTTTTAGCCAGAATCTAATCAGATACCAAGTCATGTTTTTCCTTTTATGTGTATAAATCCTTTCATTTATCAATTTGCAACTGAATTATATTTGTAGTTAGAGAGCTTAAATATAAATCCTGTTTATTGCCACTTATTAGCTGTCTCATGCAATTCATTTTAAGCTCTCTGAGTCTGTTTCTTCATGAGTAACATAATAATTTTCAGAGTATTTCCCCATAGGGCTGTTTTAAGAGTCAAAAGTGCTATTGTCTTCGTCTGCCAGAGTTACCATAACAAAAATCCATGGATTGGGTGGCTTAAGCAACAGAAATCTATTTTCTCACTGTTTTGGAGGCTGGAAGGTCCAAGGTCAATGTGGCAATAAGTTTGGTGTCTCCCGAGTCCTTGGCTTGCAGACAGCCCCCTTCTCACTGTGTCCTCACAGCCTTTTCTCTGTGTACTCACACCCATGGTATCTCTTTCTCCTCTTAAAAGGACACCAACCATAATGGATTAGGGTCCCACATTTTTTTTTGTTGCTGACCTTGCTTACAGCATGTGAAATTTCCTGGGTCAGGGATCCTGAGCCACAGCAGTAACCTGAGCTGCTGCAGTGACAACACTGGATCCTTAACCTGCTGTGCCACAAGGGAACTCCAAGGTCCCAACTTTTTAGCCTTAATTGTGTCCTCATTTAACCTAATTACCTCTTTAAATGCCCTGTCTTCTAATACTGTCATACTGGAGGTTAGGGCTTCAACATACGAATTTCGGAGGCATTCAATTCAGTCCATAACATATATCCCACATAAAGTGCTCAGCATATCACCTGGAGCGTAATGATAATATTTATAACTAATATATCTTGCAATTTAAAAAGGTTGAAAGCATCTAATAAAATTTAGCTATTATTACTACTATATTCTCTCAATCTTTTTTTTTTTTTGTCTTTTTAGGGCCACACCCGTGGCATATGGAGTTTTCCAGGCTAGCGATCAAATCAGAGCTGTAGCCGCTGGCCTACACCATGGCTCACAGCAATGCCAGATCCTTAACCCACTGAGCAACGCCAGGGATCAAACCTGCATCCTCATGGATGCTAGTCAGATTCATTTCCACTGAGCCACAAAGACAGGAACTCCTTTTTTTTTTTTTGCATTTTTTAAAGCTTTGTTGAAGTAGAGCTGATTTACAATGTTGTGATCATTTCTGCTGTACAACAAAGTGATTCAGTGATACATGTACACACATCCATTCTCTTTCAATTTCTCTTCCTATATAGATTATCACAGAATATTGGGTAGAGTTCCCAGTGCTATACAGCCTGTTCTCATTAGCCAGTCATTCCATATACCTCAGTGTGCATATGCCAATCCCAAACCCCCTTTCTATCCTCCCCACTTCCAAGGTGTCCCCTTTGGTAACCATAAGTTTGTTTTCAAAAGTCTGTGAGTATGTGTCTGCTCTGCAAATAAGTTCATTTGTATCCTTTTTTAAGGTTCCACATGTAAATGATATCATATGATGTTTGTTTTCACTGTCTAACTTCACTTAGTATGAGAATCTCTAGGTCCAACCATGTTGCTGCATATGGCATTATTTCATTTTTTTTTAGTTGAGTAATATTCCATTGTATTTATGTACCACATCTTCTTTATCTAGGGCATCAAAATTGCTTCCATGTCCTGGATATTGTAAATAGTGCTGCAGTGAACACTGGGGTGCATGTATCTGTTTGAATTATAGTTTTCTTTGGATAGATGCCCAGGAGTGGGATTGCTGGATCATATGGTAGTTCTATTTTTAGTCTTTTGAGGAAACTACTCTCTTCCACAGTGGTTTTACCAATTTACATTCTCACCAATATTGTAAGAGGGTTCCCTTTTCTCCACACCCACTCAATCATTTATAGTTTGTGTAGTTTTTTGGGGTTTTTTTTTTTTTTTTTGGTCTTCTAGGGCCTCACCCGCAGTATATGCAAGTTCCCAGGATAGGGGTTGAATCAGAGCTGTAGCTGCCAGCCTACACACCACAGCCACAGCAATGCAGGATCCCAGCCACATCTTCAAGGTGCACCACAGTTCATGGCAACACCGGATCCTTAACTCACTGATTGAGACCAGGGATTGAACCCTCATGCTCATGGATACTAGTTGGGTTCATTTACCACTGAGCCATGACAGGAACTCCAATAGTTTGTAGACTTTTTGATGTTGAAAGGTGGTGTCTCATAATAGTTTTGATTTGCATTTCTCTAATAGCAATGTTGAACATCCTTTCATGTGTTTTTTGGCCATCTGTGTCTTCTTTGGAGATATAGCCAGTTTAGAGTTTTCTAACACATTGTTTTTATGGTGTTATTCACCAGTCCTAAAAGTTCAGTGGGTCTCTGCTACTGTATCAGTCCAAATGTCTGCAATCAGTGTCTCTTCTTTCATCTGTCCCTAACCCTCTCTTTCTGATCTTCCGCTATTCTCATATAGGAATTGCTCCCATCGATTCGAGTTCCTCAAAGACCCAACTCCAAGTTTTTGTACATCATCACTATCATCATCATCACAAGCACTTATATAGGTCAGGTGCTGCAATAACTCATTTAATCTCCTTTTTCAGTGTGAGAGGCACAGAGAGGTTAAGTAACTTGCCGAAGATCACCAATAAGGAGCAGTCAGGATTAAAACCTAAGGCAGGGTTTCTTCACAGCCCATACTCGAAATCTCTGTACTGAAATGCCTCTTCCTACCTGGAATGCCTCTCACCTCCCCTATCTCCCCCTATTTTAGATCTTGAACCAATCATAGTGTTTATATGCTGGCCTCCAATGACAGTGTAAGTTTCTTAAGAGTTTATACCAACTTTTTTTTTTTTTTTTTTTTTTTTTTGCCATTTCTTGGGCCGCTCCAGCGGCATATGGAGGTTCCCAGGCTAGGGGTCCAATCGGAGCTTTAGCCACTGGCCTACGCCAGAGCCACAGCAACGTGGGATCTGAGCCGCGTCTGCAACCTACACCACAGCTCACGGCAACCCCGGATCGTTAACCCACTGAGCAAGGGCAGGGACAGAACCCGCAACCTCATGGTTCCTAGTCGGATTCGTTAACCACTGCGCCACGACGGGAACTCCTATACCAACTTTAAATCACTCCGTCTCTTTCAGGTACTTAGCCCATGCCAAATTCATAATAGGCACTCAGTAGTACCTAATATTATTCTACAATATTAATATTGTATTCTTGACCACGTGGAATTTTGATTTGTGTGTCACTGAATATAGCTTGTTACTTAACAGTGGGAAATGTTTTCCTTTAAGGATCTGTAATGCTAAATTAATGCTTATTGCAAAAGGAATTAAGCCTAGATAAGGCTGTCCCCCAAGGATTTTCTTTCTAGTCAATGGTCATAATGGAAAACAGAGACAAAAACCTTGATAAAACTAAGAAAATAAATAAAATAGTCTTTTAAGACATTGGGGGTTCTTCAAATACTGACCACTATTTTACCTTAATTCACAAACATTTCTTTTTTTCTTTTTTTTTCTTTTTAGGGCCGCACCAGTGGCATGTGGAAGTTCCCAGGCTAGGGGTTGAACTGGGGCTACAGTTGCCAGCCTACACCACAGCAATGCAGGGTCTGAACCATGTCTGCAACCTACACCACAGCTCACAGCAACACCGGATCCCTAATGCACTGAGCGAGGCCGGGAATCAAACTTGCATCCTCATGGTTCCTAGTCGGATTTGTTAACCACTGAGCCACAAAGGGAACTTCCCATAAACATTTCTCATGTCTGCACTCTGCCAGGCACACCCTCCAGTCTATATCAGGACCACATGGGAAGAGAGGATTCTAAGAGAAATGTGGGTATTAGGTAGCCAAGAGTGCTGGTCTTTCCTCCCTTTCCCACTCCAGGAAAACAAAAACAAACAAACAAAAGCTCCTCTCCCCACCTCCCTCCCACCCCCACAGTTCAGAAACAATAAGAGAATCTCTGCAGGAAGAGAAGGACTTGGAAATCTTTGAGGTTTGCCCAAGATGTTATTTAGGGTGAAGGAAAATGTTTGACAGGGTGTATTAGAAAGCAGTGACTGGGGAGTTCCCATTATGGCTCAGCAGAAACAATTTGACTAGAATCCATGAGGACGCAGGTTTGATCCCTGATCTCGCTCAGTAGGTTAAGAATCCAGCGTCACAGTGAACTGTGGTGCAGGTCGCAGATGGAGCTCGGATCCTGCGTTAATGTGGCTGTGGTATAGGCTGGCAGCTACAGTGCTGCTTCAACCCCTAGCCTGGGAACCTCCATATACCAGCAGTTGAGGCCCTATAAAGACAGGGGGGGGAAAAAAAAGCAAGCAAGCAAGCAGTGATTGGGGGAAAAAAAAAAAAAAAGGAAAAAAATTTCGTGCTGGTACCCCCCCCCCAAACTTCAGATTATTCGCCCCTTTGTTGGCCACCTACTGATCTGTGCCCATTTGAGGAGGGAAGAAGAATGGAGGATAAAGAGACGTGTTGCATGCAGCAGGTTCACTTCTTCCTATTCTTATTTATTTTTTTCATTTTGTTATCCTTTTTCATTTAAAAAAAATTTTATTGGAGTATGCTTGACTTACAATATTGTGTTAGTTTCAGATGGACAGCAAAGTGAATTGGTCATGCATATTCATATATTCAATGAATGCATATTGATATATTCAATATATGCATATTCATATAGTCAATATATTCATTCTTTTTTCCCTTGTAGGTTATTACACACTGAGTAGATTTTCCTGTGCTATACAGTAGGTTCTCATTAATCATCTATTTTACACAGGAGTGTGTATATGTTATTCCCACCCTCTTATTTTTAAAAAGATCCACCAAGGGGGGAGCAGTCTCCCCTTTTATTTTATTTATTTATTTTTAGCACATGGGGTTTGGGGGGGTTACATTCGTCTTTAAAAATATCCTTTTCCATTATGGTTATCATAGAATATTGAACACAGTTCCCTGTGCTATACAGTAAGATCTTGTTAACATCTTGCATCTGCTAACCCCAACCTTCCACTCCATTCTTCCCCCAACTCCCTTCCCCTTGGCAACCACAAGTCCATTCTCGACATCTGTGTATGTTTCTGTCTTGCAGATAGCTTCATTTGTGCCATATTTAAGATTCTACATGTAAATGACACCACGTCTTTCTCTTACTTCACTTAGTATGATAATCTCTAGTTGCCTCCATGTTGCTGCAAATGGCACTATTTCATTCCTTTTTGTAGCTGGGTAGTATTCCATGTATTCCAAGAATCTATGTACCATATCTTCTTAATCCATTCCTCTGTCAATGGACATTTAGCTTGCTTCTATGTCTTGACTATTGTGAATAGTGCTGCTATGAACATTGGGGTGCATGTATCTGTTTGAATCATAGTCTTCTCTGGATAGATGCCCAGGAGTGGGATTGCTGGATCATATGGTAGTTCTATTTTTACTTTTCTGTGAAACCACCATACTGTTTTCCATAGCCAATCACCCCTTTTAAAGGTGACTTTGTTGGAGTTCCCGCTGTGGCACAGTGGTAATGAACCTGACTAGTATCCATGAGGATGGGGGTTCGATCCCTGGCCTTGCTCAGCGGGTTAAGGATCTGGCATTGCCATGAACTGTGGTCTAGGCTGCAGATGTGGCTTGGATCCCACATTGCTATGGCTGTGGCCAGCATCTGCAGCTCCAATTCAGCCCCTAGCCTGGGAACCTCCATATGCCTCCATATGCCTCCATATGTGGCTGTAAAAAGGGGAAGAAAAAAAAAGTGACTTTGTTACCATCATTCTACCCACTCCCTCCTTTTAGTGTGGCAAGGATGCATGAGTCTTCAGCAGGCAAAGTAGACAACTCCTCCCTCCAAAGTAGGTTTAGTATGAGTGCACGCTCAACCTCTCTATCACCCTCTCTGCCATATGAAGACGCAGAAAGAAGGCAGCCAGAAGCTTTGAAAAGAGCTCTATGGTATTTTGTTATGGCAACCCACACTGACTAATAGAAGTATATAGCTACCTGACACCTTCAAGCATAGAATTTTTTAAGGTCCTATTTATTACCATCTCAAGGGACGAGAGAACCGTGAATATAATTTGGAAACCATTGTTCCATTGGTAATTGTTTTTTCTGAATTGAATGTCGAATGGGTGATGGGAAGGAGGAGAATCTTGGTAGAAAGTAAGTTTATTTGACATTCATTTTAGTATGGCTTTATGCCAAGTAAATGTGGACTGTGTTTAATTCATACATTTGCTGTAAATTGAATTAAAGGAACTAGAGGAATAAAGCTATTTATTCAACTAGTTATTAATTTCTGAAATATAATTCTTTGTTGAATGTCAAAGCTGATACGTTAACAAGGGAGGAAAAGGGCAGTTCTGATTTGCGTTTTCAGTGTAGACAGCTTTGCATACAAATAAACAGACGCAAAATGCTTCCTGTTATAGATCATTTGTCAATACTGAATTCAATTTAGATGCAAAAGGAAGAAATGCTATACAACGCTAATCTTGAGAAGATTTATTTCCATTTGATTGAAAACAACCCAACAGCTAGAGTTTCCCCTGTGATCTTCTCTCTTCTAAACAACAGCTAGAAGCTCTTGGTTAATTTTTAGTAGCACTCTAAATCAAATTTAATTGTTACTCTATGAAGGAATTGTTCTTTTAGAGTTAGAAATACATTTGCATCATAATAGAGAAAACTACAAAGATGATTTAAGTCACAAAGTTGCTTCATTTGGAATATCTTCCATTTTAATCTCACTTTGGACTTTTATAGTAATATCAACCATCATCTGGTATTTTAAAATCATAACATTTTCTGATAGGAATTTATAACAGCACTCTCCAGGATTTTCAGACAACTGAAAATATTACTTCATAAATGTAAAGCTGGTTATCAGCTTTGGCAGAAGGATGCAGAAGGAAGGGCTAGAATTCAGCAAATGCTGCATTTTGCTTTAAATACAGATGTTTGCTTGATGACAACTTGTTCCATTGCTTAAAGAGATATTCAGCTTACTACCAAGTGAAAGTTTTGATTTCTGAGAAAAAAAAAGGTGTGAAAGCAAAATTAAAAAGAAATCATGAGCTCGCAGGATCAGAGATTGGAATTTTTTTGCTTTTTTTTTTTTGCTTTTTAGGGCCGCACCCAAGGCATATAGATTCCCAGGCTAGAGGTCAGATCGGAGCTACAGCTGCCAGCCACAGCCACAGCCACAGCCACAGCAACACAGGATCTGAGCTGCGTCTGCGGCCTACACCACAGCTCATGGCAAAGCCAGATCCTTAACCCACTGAGTGAGGCCAGGGATTGTGAGAACCAGCAACCTCATGGTTCCTAGTCGGATTCATTTCTGCTCTGCCACGACGGGAAGTCCTGGAAAATTATTTTAAATGAGACAGAGGAAAAATACTAATTTTACTGAAAATAAATTTGATGAAGTGGTACTGAGATTCAGCAATAAATATTTATATAAACGAGTCCATCATTATTTATACAAATCATTATTACTTATACTATTATATAAATTGGTAATAATATCACATTCTAGAAAAAATTATTACGTAAAATATGTTTTTACTCTATATCATTTTGGAAAATACAAACTTTTCTATATGATCAGGTAAACTCTTTGTACTTCATGAAGATGCAATAAAAATTTTTCATCAATTTCTAAGTGTGAGAGCTTTGTAAGAATGGATGTAGTTATTAATGGCTAAGATACGCTGCAACCTAGAATTGGTTTAGAAGAAAATGTGTATTGATTGGGGCAAACTATTTTAACAGTACAACCAAGGCTTAACACAGGAAAAATACTTGCAGAACATATATTTCACAAAGGACTTGTATTCAGAACTCGTATAACTCCACAATAAGAAGACAGAAATTCCTGTTTAAAAATGAGCAAAAGGGAGTTCTTGCTGTGGCACAGTGGGTTAAGAATCAGGCTCAGGTCGCTGCGGAAGCATGGGTTCCATCCTGAGCCCAGTGAAGTGTGTTAAATGATGCCGTAACTGCAACATAGCTGAGGCCTGGGTTTAATTCCTGGCTCAGGAACTTCCATGTGCCACAGGTGCAGCCACAGAATTGAAAAACAGCAACAACAACAAAACAGGCCAAAGATTTGACCAGACATTTCACCAAGGAAATATTATTAGTTCAATATTATTAGTATAAGAGAAAGACAATTTAAGCTACAGTGATACACCACTACATATGTATCAGCATAGTGAAAATCAAAAATCAAAAAAGGATGATCATACTAAGTGTTGGTGTGGATATGGCAGAGCAGGAACTCTCATGTGCTGCTGGTGTAAAACAGTTTGGTAGTTACTTAAAAAGCTAAATATATATATATTTTTTTCATATAACCCAGATATTCCATTCCTAGGTGTCTACCCGAAAGAAATGAAGGCATATATCTGCACAAAGATAAAGCACATGTTCATTCATACCAGATTTACTGGTAGTAGTGCCAGACTGGAAACAAAACAAACATTTGTCAACAAGAGAACTAACACATTGTGATCTATCCATACAATGGAATACTTCCCAGCAACAACGAAGAGGAGTGAAACAGTAATACACACACCAGTACAGATGGGTCTCAGAATCATCAGAGTGAAAGAAGTCAGAGAAAAAAAAAAAAGAATGTGTAATCTATGAATCTATTTTTATATTATTTTAGATATTGAAAACCACTCTGTAGGGACACAAGGCAGATCAGTAGTTGCCAAAGGATGAGGGTGGAGAGAGGGACAGATTATTAAGTGCTCCAGGAGTTTTGGAATTGATGGAAATGTTTCTTATTTTAATTGGGGCAATGATTTTCACAGGCATATTCATAGGTCGAATCTCATCAACATGTGCACTTTAAGTGTCTGCTGTTTCTCGAAAGTCGATTACATCTCAGGAAAGGTGCCAAAATAATGATAAAACCGTTTCTGCTCAGATATTGCATAGTCCCCTTTCATTCAATGTGCGATACTGTACAGCCAGGTAGATTCAGAGTGCAGGTTCCTATTCACAAAGACCAAAGTTCACATCTTGGCTATACGACTTATTCCATAATCTTGGGCAACTTCTCTAATGCTAATAGTAATAATACTTACAGTACCTAGGGTTTATGAGGTTTAAATGAAGCAGACATAAAATGCTTGACATATAATAGCTATTTATAAACAATACCTATTACTAAAAACCAAATTCTTTTTCTACAAAAAAATGAACCCTCTTGCCTATCGCAGTTCTTTTCAGTGGTCTCACAAATATCCCTGTGTCCTAGGCTGAAAATCTTGGGAAAATATTTGAATTTTGTATTTATCTATATTCTATATGCATTATCCATACTCATTTCAGCAACAATTCTTCATTAAAATGCCACTTAGATTTTTCCTTTTAATAAATTCCCGGGGCAATCAGTCTCTCAGGTCCTCTTCAATTCATTACTATATAGTAATTCAGTAAACCCCAGTAGATACTAGTTGGATGATTTAGGCAACTTAACCTCCTTAAACCTCAGTTTTCTCCACTGCAAAGTGGGAATGACTATATAATGCGCTATGACTATGCCTGATACAAGAGTAATTGCCTGACAAGTAGGAGTTACTTTTACCATCTCCTAATTCTGTCTAATACGTATAATTTATGGTCATTTTAGCTTTTACAGTTGCCACGTCTTGACATTGCTTAGTTGGCCTTACAGTCCACAGAATTCTCTAAGCATTTCCATATTTGCACTGGGCTTTGGTTATTCCACTTACCACCCCCCCCCCCCCCGCCGTCTTCCATAGTGTGTTCCAAATGATCCACAGCTCTGGGCTGAACTTAAAATCAAATGCAATGCCTCTAAAAAATATTGGGAGTTCTAGTCGCAGCTCAGCGGAAACAAACCTGACTAGTATCCGTGAGGATGGGGGTTCGATTCCTGGCCTTGCTTGGTGGGTTAAGAATCCGGTGTTGCCGTGAGCTGTGGCATAGATCTCAGATGTGGCTCAGATCCTGTGTTGCTGTGGCTGTGGTGTAGGCCAACAGCTTACAGCTCAGATCCGACCCCTAGCCTGGGAACCTCCATATGCCGTGAGTGCAGCCCTAAAAAGACTAAATGAAGTCTAAATAAATATTGATACCCAGACTGCATTCCAGACCAATTAAATAAAAATCTCCTCAGGCAATTCTAATGTGCAACTGGCATTGAGAACCACAATTTTGTTTTGCTTGTTTGCTTTGGTTTTGTTATTCACGTTTTGCTTTTTGTTTGGGATCTAATTGTAGAATTTGCTTCAGGTTCTGAAGATCTTGTTTGGATCTTGATGTTACTATGAGCTATGCTAGCTACTCCTTGCTGCTACCGGTTTCTGAAAATTTAGGCATAATGCAGCAATATCCTTAACCAAATCATTAAGAGAGGGAGAGAGAGAAGGAGGGAGAGGGAGAGGGAAAATATGATGGTAACATACTAACATGCTCCTGGAGAATTCTCCATAACTTGGCATTAATTCATTAATCAGTACTTCGAGAATATCATTAATCAAGTATTCTAGTTATAAATCCACATAACTGCACTGATGATACTTTTTAATCGGCAAATATCATCCCTTCTAAATCTTCTATGCAGGATATTTTGAGAGCACCTGTCAAAGGACTTTCTAAAATCAAGATATATATTATAATCCTATATAAAATTGATGTGAGTTTATGTGGTATGATTTTCTTAGTAAATGTATTTTCTTCCTGATCACAAGTTCCTTTTCTCAGTTCTTAAAGACTTAACAATTTATTCTAGAGTCTTTCTGGGAGTCATAGCAAACTCTCAAACCCACAGTTTGCAGCATTTCTTTTTTTTTTTTGAGACTTTTTGTCTAACTCTATATTTTAAGCACATTTTCAGTTCTCTCCAACTTCCTGAAGATTACTGATAGTTTTTGATGGATTGAGATGATGATATCTCTTTGGTATCTTGAGATATTATTGTTCACACGAACCTGGAAATGGACGAGAATAGAAGGGTATTTTTCACTTTTCTACTTTCTTAATCACCATTTCTTCTTATTACTATTAACTTTGTTCTTCCCAAGTGATGGCAGGTCTTCACAGAAAGTACAGAAACGTATTTAAGGAGTTAGCAGAGTTAGAGAGCTAAGCAATTCGACTTAATTTCCTCTCTTCAGCAGCTCTGTGCCATTCACCCCAAATGGTAGCCTTATACACCACTTCTGTTTCCTTAACATTTAAATAAGAGTCAGTTTTTCTTGCTGTTAAAAGTTGTCACAAGCTTCAGCATCTACTGAGCATTTACTGGCACTGACCTGTCCTTAGAATCCTTGTTACTTCTCCAAATTATTTCCTCCTACCCTTCCCCCTCCTCCTCCTCCCTCCTCTCCCCCCATCCTCTCCCCCCATCCTCTCCCCTCCTCCTCCTCCCCTTCCTCCTCCTCCTTCTCCTCTTCTTCATGGGTCTTTCATATTTCTTTGCACATTTTTTCAAGAGCCTTTTAAATGTGAACTTGTGAACTCACTGGAGAATTCTCCATACATTCACATTCATCATTTTCTATTCCTCCCCTTTTCTCCTTTATCACTGTCAGAGGTTGGCAAACTTTTTCTATAGAGAGACAGATAATAAATAGTTTAGTCTCTGTGGATCTGTAGTCTCTGCTGTATGTACTCTGTCATTGCAGCACAAAAACAGCCATAGAAAATACATGAATAAATTAGTGTTACTATGTTCCCATACGACTATATATTTATGGAATTTATGGACATCCATTTTGGACTTATTTATTTATTTTGTCTTTTTGTCCTTTTTGGGCCACACCTGAGGCATATGGAGGTTCCCAGGCTAAGGGTCTAATCAGAGCTGTAACCACTGGCCTACGCCAGAGCCACAGCAGTGCGGGATCTGAGCCACGTCTGCCACCTACACCACAGCTCACAGCAACCCCGGATCCTTAACCCATTGAGCCAGGCAAGGGATCGAACCTGCAACTTCATGGTTCCTAGTCGGATTCATTTCCAATGCACCACAACAGGAACTCCTGGACATTTTTTTTTTCTTTTGACTACATCCACATCATATGGAAGTTCCCAGACTAGGGACCGAACCCATGCCTCAGCAGTTACCCAAGAAGCTGCAGAGAAAACCAGATCCTTGACCCACTGCACCACAGCAGGAACTCCCTATTTTGGGCTTTTAGGTATATTTCACATGTTATAAAATATTCTTCTTTTTACTTGTTTAAAACCATTTAAAAATGTAAACCTCTATTTTCAGCTGATGAGCCTTATCAGAACAAATGGTTGGGTGAAATTCATATGTAGGCTCTAGTTTGTCAGCCCCTGCCAGAGAGGGGTCAAAAATATATAATGCACACTACAACCAGTAGGGGAAATGATAACAATAAAAATAACGATGTAACTAAACTAAACTAGCTCATTTCTGTTGGAAGCTATTGTGGGTTGAATTATATTCCCCCAAAATATGTTCAAGTACTAGACTCTGGCACTGGTGAAATATAATGACTAGATTGGGGTTCCCAAAGGCCTGGCTTGGCATTGCATCATCTAGCATAGATATTTGAAAAAATTACCACATTTCTTCATGAACAACATTTCTAGACAGTGTGTCCCAGGGTGAAAAAGAATTTCCCTGGGATCTATGCTATTTGTCATATTGTGACGCTTTCTGCTTAAACAGTGTTAAAACCAGGTGAGAACAGCCAGAAAAACAGATTTAGGGCCATGCAAGGGTTTAATACAAGTTTAGTAAAAAGCATCTACTGGAGAGAAGTGGGACTAATGTGTGCAATTCCTCAATCATTTACTTGAAACATCATTTTTGGCTAATGATATATAAAGTGAGCTTTTGAATGTATGTATTGGGGTTACATCAAATGTTATAACATTTTCACAGCATATTCCCTTGGATATTTCATAAAATATAAACACCACAATGGCACATTTACATATACATGTAGTCATAAAGTAACATTTATATTATTTAAATGTTTAAGTCAAATAGTAAGACATAAGAATTTTTAAACTTTGGGTATTTTATTTACAGACCAAGGAATAGTGTTTTTCTCCTGGCGCTGCCCCAGTTCTATGTTCTGTAGTCATAGCCATGTTTCAGAATTCCCCTCTAATGCTTGCTTGCTTGCTTTTTTTCTTTCTTTCCTTCCTTCCTTCGTCCCTTCTTTTTTTTTTTTTTCCTTTTTTTTTTGACCACTCCCACAGGCATGTGGAAGTTCCTGGGGCCAGGGATCAAACCCCACACCATTCCAGTGACAATGCTTAATCCTTAATCTCTAGGCCACCAGGGAACTCCTCCTTGGTATTTATTGAAAAGAGTATGCATACTACCTTGTGGCAGGGAATTTTCTCTGTGGAATTCTTCTGGTTTTTCATGTATATCATGAACTACCTACTAAGAATTGAGAAAAGTCAAAGAAGGAAAAAAATGTAAATATAAATTGTAAAATTAGCCCATTTTCTCATGTACTGAATTTATTTTCATTTCAGCATTTTCTCATGTAGATTGAATTCTCTTGTTTTCTAATATTTTTGTTTAGCCTAGTACATTATTGTAATCCACTGATTTTTCTCCCTGTATTCCTTTCCACACCCTTTTCCTTAAAAAAAAATTTAACAAAATATATTTAAAGATCAGTATGAATTTTAAGTGCCAATGCAATGACTTATTAATTATATAATAATATCATTTGAATGCATATATTCAAAGTAGTTGTTTTACATTTATCAATTCAAATTACCAAACATTTGTGATTCTTCACTTTGTGCAAGGTGCTACGTTAGAAGTTGCAACACCACACCAGCCCTTTGGGGACCCCAGTGTAGTCACTATACTTCCTAAAATGCTGCATGAAGAAGGGTTTGGACTCTGTAGTCAGATAGACTTGAGCTCTTCTTAGATCTGCCACTTTCAGACTGTGATCTTGGGCAAAAGAGCTGATATTATTATTCGGGCTGATGAAGAAAAGTGCCACAATATGCAACATGTAGCCTGGAGGGAAGTGACTAATTCTGACTAGTGAGGAGGGATTTCAAAGTACTTGATAAAGAAATAAAGTTAGAGGAGTTCCCTGATGGCGTAGTGGTCAAGGATCTGGCATTGTCACTGCTGTGGCTCTGGTCACTGCTGTGGTGCATGTTCACAGGTTGGATCCCTGGCCCAGGAACTTCCCCATGCCTGTGGGAGTGGCAAGAAAGAAAAAGAGAGAGAGAAAATTAGAGGGGGATTCTGAAACATGGCTATGACTACAGAACATAGAACTGGGGCAGCGCCAGGAGAAAAACACTATTCCTTGGTCTGTAAATAAAATACCCAAAGTTTAAAAATTCTTATGTCTTACTATTTGACTTAAACATTTAAATAATATAAATGTTACTTTATGACTACATGTATATGTAAATGTGCCATTGTGGTGTTTATATTTTATGAAATATCCAAGGGAATATGCTGTGAAAATGTTATAACATTTGATGTAACCCCAATACATACATTCAAAAGCTCACTTTATATATCATTAGCCAAAAATGATGTTTAAAGTAAATGATTGAGGAATTGCACACATTAGTCCCACTTCTCTCCAGTAGATGCTTTTTACTAAACTTGTATTAAACCCTTGCATGGCCCTAAATCTGTTTTTCTGGCTGTTCTCACCTGGTTTTAACACTGTTTAAGCAGAAAGCGTCACAATATGACAAATAGCATAGATCCCAGGGAAATTCTTTTTCACCCTGGGACACACTGTCTAGAAATGTTGTTCATGAAGAAATGTGGTAATTTTTTCAAATGTTGCCTCATCTTGTTCCTTAAAATTAAAGATGTCAAGATAGTTGCTAATCAGAGGACTTGCGGATTTGAAAGCAAGGACAGCCTGTACTTGTCCCATCCAGCCCAGTGGTACACTTGGTGGGAGGAGGATGTGTGTGCATGCTCCAGAGATTGCTCAAAACAACCCACTGAAATACAGCTGGAATATAGGAGAAATTTTGTTTCCATATTTTTATTAAAAATTCTACTTGTATAAGTTTTGTTGTATGCATCATGTTAGTATAGTAGTATATGTATACAATTTGTAAACAAATATATCTACCTATGTTGGGGAGATATGCTCAATTTTTTTTTTATGGCCATACTCATGGCATATGGAAGCTCCTGGGCTAGGGATTGAATCTGAGCCACAGCTGCGACCTACGCCAATGGGCAAACCCATACCTCAGCAGCAACCCAAGCCACTGCAGTGGGATTCTTCACCTAGTGCACCATAGTGGGAACTCCATGCTCAATTATTTTTATTTTTTTATATATTTGTTTTAGTTAAACATTTTTCTTTTAACAAAAAATTTTTCTTCCTTTATAGCTGGTGTACAGTGTTCTGTCAATTTTCTACTGTACAGCAAGGTGACCCACTCACACATACATGTATACATTCTTTTTTCTGACATTATCATGCTCCATCATAAATGACTAGCTATAGTTCCCAGTGCGATACAACAGGATCTCATTGCTTATCCATTCCAAAGGCAAGAGTTTGCATCTCTTAACCCCAAATTCCCAGTCCATCACTCCCCCTCTTCCAGCAGCAACATGGATGGAACTAGATACTAAGTGAAGTCAGAAAGAGAAAGCAAAATACCATATGATACCACTTACATCTGGAATCTAATATACAGCACAAATGAACCTTTCCACGGAAAAGAAAATCATGGACATGGAATGCTCAATTACTCTTAAATGTTAGGGGTATGCAATTTAAAACTCTGGATGGGGGGGGGGTGGCAGTGAAACTATGCCCCCTTATATTCCAGATGCAGCATCAGATCCTAGAGAGCCTGGGTTGTTCTGTGGACTGTGGGCACCACGCCCGTGTTCTTGTCAAAAGTTGCTGTGGTCCTGAAACACTGCACAAGGAGAATCAGAATTAGAAACACTGTACTATCCTTTGACTCTTGTGCCCTGGGGACTATGCCAGGGTTGGTTATACGGCAGGGAAAACCCAGACCCATGATGTCATTTTGCCTGTCTTCTTTCATAGATGAGATGAACTTGTGAGCTAGATTTGGGCTTTTGTATTTACTTTACAGATGTAGATGTTGTGTTTCTTTGTAAACCACAACAGTGCTCCATATCCCATGGCTCTAGCTTTAGTAAGAATCCTTGTCCTGTCTTGATGTATCAGTTCGAGATTGTCTATCACGAATAATTAATAGTAACTTCATCATGAAATTAAGTGCACTGTTGTTGTTTGTTGAGTCATTTTGGATCACACAGAAAATATAATGGATAACAGTGACAGGTTTCTTTTGCTTGTCTTGGCTCCAAAAGAGGAGGTCTCAAATGTGAAAACTACTTAACTCTTCCTGTGGAAGCCCCAGACCACCACCCAACATCACCCCTCCCCCCTCAACCACACCCCCAAAACAATAGGCTATTAATGAAAGATCCTCCCAATTAGGGGAATGAAGGATGCACTGGTTGATTTTTTCCTCAGAATAAATTTTGGTTAATCTAAAAAAAAATGCTTTTTAACTAATGCTTATATGAAAATGGACTTCAGGATATTATAGCCTACTTCATTACAGTAAATAACTAAATCTCAGAGTTCCCACTGTGGTGCAGTGGGTTAAGAATCCAACTGCAGCGGCTCAGGTTGCTGTGGGGTCACAGATTCAATCCCTGGCCAGGTGCAGTGGGTTAAAGTATCTGGTGTCTGGCATAGGTTGAAGCTGCAACTCAGATTCAATCCTTGGCCCCAGGAATTTCCATGTGCCTTGGATGTGGCCAGAAAAAAAAAAAAAAAAAAAGAAAGAAAGAAAAAGAAATCTCCCTCTCTTTTTTCCTGGTAAATCCTGAAAGGTTTCAGGATTGCCATTCTTTATACCAAGCTTCAATCTGTAGAAGCGTAGCAGTAGGAGAATAAACAGCATGTACTAACCTCCAAAACAACAAAAAAAATTCCTGGCATTTAGGAATTATTTTCACAAAAATATTTAAATTGACATCCTGTCCTCTACCTCCTTCTCTGAAGATATGTCACTGTCAGACTGTTACGGTTAAATTAAGGACTCTGGTCCACAGCAGTTGGGGATCTATTATGTCTAGTTTTACTTTAAGCATTCTTTTGAGAAACCAGATAAATTTAGGAGAATAATCATTTATCCTAGTGAAGCATTTAACACTCTTTCTGATCCTGTTTTTTGGCTTTACCTGTGAACATTTAGCATTGAGGACTTTGAGAGTATTTCTCCCATTTTTTAATTAATCAGGAAGGACAAGAATTCTCTAATATATAAAAATAGAGAAAGATCCCGCCGCCTCAACATGCATTTGAAATTTTTAGGTGTAAAGCTAACTAATTTTCTTCTTAGTTTCCAATTTCACTTGGTCTCAAGTTTGTTTTACATAATGAGCCCACTGCTGAGTACACATACTCTCAGTGATGAAAGGATTTACCATCTACCCCACAAGCAAGAAGGCGCATAGTACATGTTCATGTTGGGTTCTCAGTAGTAGTGAGCCTGCACTTGCTTCTATTCTTTTTGAAAAGAAGGATTTTCACCTGAAAAGGTGAAACCAAATGATGTAATTTCTGTGCCAGTTATGACACTGTTTGAGTGTTGTCCGACAGTAGTCTCTCTTAAAATTATTTCTTGAAGAGTAAGAAAAAACAAACAAACAAACCTGGGAGTTCCTGTTGTGGCTCAGCAGAAACAAATCTGGCTAGCATCCATGAGGACACAGGTTTGATCCCTGGCCTCATGGGTTAAGGATCCAGGCTTGCAGTGAGCTGTGAGGTAGTTTGCAGTTGAGGCCCAGATCCTATGTTGCTGTGGCTGTGGTGTAGGACGGCAGCTGCAGCTCCAATTCGACCCCTAGCCTGGGAACCTCTATATGCGGCAGGTGCAGCCCTAAAAAGACCAAAAAAAAAAAAAAAAAGTAAAAATTCAGCATGGAAAAAAAAAAATCACCTAATAATTTTGTTCCGAAAGTGAGCACTAGGATGACAAATTGTTAGAATATGAGGTACTTAATGAAATTTTTGAGTGATATAAAATATTGCATCTATTTGTACAGCTTATAAATAACAGCTATGTGTACAAGATGACCTTCCAAGAAACACATAATTACATATGGGCAGTTTATGATTTTTAGATATAAATATCATCTTGCCTTTAAATTACTTGAGGTCGGAGTTCCCGTCGTGGCGCAGTGGTTAACGAATCCGACTAGGAACCATGAGGTTGGGAGTTTGATCTCTGCCCTTGCTCAGTGGGTTAGCGATTCAGCGTTGCCGTGAGCTGTGGTGTGAGTCGCAGACGCAGCTTGGATCCCACGTTGCCGTGGCTCTGGCGTAGGCTGGTGGCTACAGCTCTGATTAGATCCCTAGCCTGGGAACCTCCATATGCCGCAGGAGCGGCCCTAGAAATGGCAAAAAGACAATAAATAAATAAATAAATAAATAAATAGAAGTTCCCGATTTTTTTTTTTTTTTTTTGGCTTTTTAGGGCCACACTTGCCACATATGGAGGTTCCCAGGCTAGGGGTCTAATCAAAGCTCCAGCTGCCAGCCTAGGCCACAGACAGCCACAGCAACGTCAGATCCAAGCCCCACCTACAGCCTACACCACAGCTCATGGCAATGCCGGATTCTTAACCCACTGAGCGAGGCCAGAGATGGAACCGGAAACCTCATGGTTCCTGGTCGGATTCATTTCCACTTTGCCGCAACAGGAACTCCCTTGATTGTTTTCTGGTAGCACAGAGACAGAAATGGTGATAAGGCTTTGGAGTTGGTTAGAAATGCCTAATTTAGGGGGGGAAAAAAATTCAAAATTTAACTGGCTTTATTTTATGTAAAAATAATAACTTCTAGTTCATAGGTTGTGAAGACAAAATGGAAATGTGCAGATATAAGACTTCACTCAGGGATGGACTGGGAATTTGGGGTTAATAGATGCAAACTACTGCCTTTGGAATGGATAAGCAACGAGATCCTGCTGTATGGCACTGGGAACTCTGTCTAGTCACTTAGGATGGAGCATGATAATGTGAGATGAAAGAATGTATACATGTGATGTGTAACTGGGTCACCTTGCTGTACTGTAGAAAATTGACAGAACACTGTAAACCAGCTATAGTGGAAAAAATGAAAATCATTATAAATTTTTTAAAAAAGATTTCACTCAGTGTCTGACACACAGGTAAGCCTTCTGTTGGAAGGGCAGTAGATGCTGTGCTAATTTATTGAAAGTCGTAAAAAAGGAGTGTATGCTTTTCCTAGAGATTGAGAGAAAGACAGAAATTAACAGTAGTGTTTGTATTTTGGGAAAAAAAATAGTTAATATCCTCTCCAAATTTTCCTCTTTGTTCATCAGCAGTTTTCAGCACCACAGTTCAGCAGCTATGAGCAAACTAATCTCATAAGTTAAAACGTTTTATTAATGTCACTCCCACGGAAACGTCTAAGGAAAAGTCATAGTGACCAAGGGTAATAAATTATGTTAGAATCATATACAAAATTCAGTTCTCACTGCTTTTCAATCCATGTCTGCCTCTTTTCCACGCACCCAGGATCCAGCCAGGCCATTGCTTGTGCTGGCATGACTCATAAAAATTCAAGATACCTAGCCTACTTATGTTCGCAAGTCGAATTTTGTCTTTATTTAGATTTAACTCTATCATTTCACAAATCTTCGTAACATACACATACGCTTCTGTACTTGTATAAAGCTTTGGGCTAATAAGCAGTTCTTACCACAAATGTCATAATTGAATATAGTTTTGCTCCAAGAAGGGGAACCCCCTTTCCAGGGCCCCAAGCATGGGCTCTCAAACATTCAGAAATGAACTGAGGAGACATACATGCTGACAAAGCAAGAGAGTTTATTGGAAAGGGGCGCCCTGGTGGAGAGCAGCAGGGTAAGGGAACCCAGGAGAGCCCACGTGCTATGTCACGTGGCTCGCAGCCTCAGGTTTTATGGGAATGGGGTTACTGTCTGGGTTGTCTCTGGCCAGTCATCTTGCTCAGTCCATACTTGGTCTGATTCAGGGTCCTTCCTGGTGGTGCCTGTACCTCTCAGCCAAGACGGATTCCAGCACAAAGGATTCTGGGAGGTTGGCTGTCTCCTCCCTTCTACTGGCCCCTCCCATTGTCCCCTCCCAAATTCTCCCAGTTAGTTTTCTGAGCAGCTCCAAGGTCCTTTTGGGGGCTTCCTGTTGTGAGACAACTCATGCAAGCAGTTATTATTGTGCCTGGCCAAGGTGGGCAGTTTTAGTCAATGGTTCGCTAATAGTTTTATCTTCATTTTAAAAGAAAATTCAAAAGCGTCAAATAGAGAGCTTAGGAAATGGTTATTCACATCAGAATTCCTTTATCATGAGCTTCTTGAAGAAAAGAAAAGGCTGGTTGAGAAGCATGAAGTTACAGTGTCCGAGGCTCTTGAGCACAAAGCAATGGAAAAATAATCAATTTACAAAACTTTTATTTAGTTTGTCAGGACAGATTTACGTCTGGATACTCCTGGGTCTCTCTCTCTCTTTTTTTTTTTTCTCTCTCTTTTTAGGGCCACACCTGCAGCATACAGAAGTTCCCAGCTAGGGGTTGAATCGGAGCTGCAGCTGCCAGCCTACACCAAAGCCACAGCAACACAGGATCCACACCACCCCTGCAAACTTTGCTGCAGCTTGTGGCATTACCAGAGCCTTAACCCACTGAGGGAGTCCAGGGATTGAACCTGCATCCTCACAGACACTAGTCAGTTCTTACCCTGCTGAGCCACAATGGGAATTCCTCCTGGGTCTCTTTTTAA